>NC_138544.1:6326064-6411320 GCF_964234715.1 Podarcis melisellensis | reverse complement strand
GCCTCCCTCCCCGCCGCCCGGGGCCTTGCAGAGACGCCTAAAATGGAGGCCGCGAAAACAACCACCAACCGCCCCTCGCCGCCGGGAGAGCGCTCTTGCTCGGCGCGGTGGCGGCGGCGGCTCCTCCTTGCGCGGGGGCGCTGCGAGGCGGCGGCCGGAACAGACTGAGCCTGTGCGAGGAGGCGGGGAAGAAGGGGAGACCAAGAGGGAGGCAGGCAGGCAGGCCGACAACCCCCCCCCCCAAAAAAATAAAGCTTGGTTTGGGGCGCGCCCTCCGCGGTGGCCTTTCCAAGGCAGCCTCGCAGGCAGAAATCCGGCCGGGGAAGCTTCGCGGCGCTGAAGGGAAGGAGCTGCGTCCCCGGGAGAGCTTTCGGGAAACGCCTTGCCGGGGGGCGGGCACCGAGAAAAGACACGCATACATCTCTTGGCACACGCGCCTGGATTTGAAATGATGGATAAAATATAATATTGAGGTGGTGCACAGTTCTGGTGGCTGTGTGGGCGCGTATGGGTTGACTTTATCATCATCATTATTAAATGTGTATGCCGCCCTATACCCGCGGGTCTCAGGGGGGTCACAACATAAAAACACAAAATGCATAATAATAAAAACCAAAAGCAACCCGATCGTTTCCCCATCCCCCGCGCGCCCAACACTTTTTGAAAGGTTGCCTTCGATTACTGATCTCTGCCTCAACCGTAACTCGTTCGCGGAACTCACTGCCACAAGATGCGGTGGTGAACAATCGGTGACATGTCTCTAAAAGAGAATCGGCCAGGAGTCGTGAAATAGGAGGGGTGAAGGTCAGTGGCAAAGAGCCGTTAGAGCTGAGTCTATCGAGTTTAGAGGTTCAGTATCACTGAATGCCGCCTTCTGGGACAAAATGTAATCCCCCCTTTTTACCACCATGGATCCTAACAGAGCTCTCCTTATGTTTGTGATCTTATCTGCAGCTTCCATTTTCTTTTTACCATTATTATCGTAGAATCATAGAGCTGTAAGGGACCCCACGGTCATCTAGTCCAACCCACTGAATCTCAGCCAAAGCATCCATGACAGATGGGCTGTGTGTACTAATTAATAATTTTATTATTTCTACCCTGCCCATCTGGCAGGGTTTCCCTAGCCATTCTGGGTGGCTTACAGAACATTAAAAATATAAAACATCACACATTTAAAATTTCCCGATACAGGGCTTCCTTCTAAAAATCAGATAGTTGTTTATTTCCTTGACATCTGATGGGAGGGCGTTCCACAGGCACCACCGAGAAGGCCCTCTGCCTGGTTCCCTGTAACCTCACTTCTCACAGGGAGGGAACCGCCAGATGGCCCTCGGTGCTGGATCTCAATGTCCGGGCAGAACGATGGGGGTGGAGACGCTCCTTCAGGTATACTGGGTCGAGGCCAGAGGGCTTTAAAAGTCAGCACCAACACGTTGGAATTGTGCTTGAAAATGTACCGGGAGCCAATGTAGGTCTTTCAGGACCGGTGTTATGTGGTCTCGGCGGCCACTCCCAGTCACCAGTCTAGCTGTCGCATTCTGGATTAGTTGCAGTTTCTAAGTCACCTTCAAAGGTAGCCCCACATAGATTGCATTGCAGTAGTCCAAGCTTACCTCAGTTTAAGACCAGCTATTGAGCCAATGTATTCCCCAGGCTGGTGTGCTGGCTTGGGGCCAGAGGCACCCGGGTTCAATTTCTTGCTCAAGGAAGAAACCCTGCGCAAGTCTCTCTCTTGGCCCTGCCTGTCTCCTGCTGCGAGAAGGGGAGGCGATAAAGCTATATTGCGACCTGCCTCATCTAAATGCACATGGATTGCTGGTTTCCTGAGCCTGTTTTGTTCCCAAGACAGTCCAGTTAATTGTGACCTGTGTGATGCCTTCAATGATGACACACAAGAAGCAGCATTCAGGTGACCTAGTAAATAACTTGAGCCTTAGTCTGATGACACCAGACCAGGAGAATTGCATGTGCGGTCTTTAAATGCACACCACAGGCAAGGAGAGGGTCACTAGATGGTGCTGTTGCTGTGCGTTGTTGAAGAATAAACACCCTTCAAATATGTGCTGCCAGGATGTGGGGAAGAAAGAATTTCCAGCGACTTAAAAATAGCAGCCAATGTTTTATCCATCCATGTGTAGCCACCCAAACCAGAGGTCTGGCAATGGAGAAGAACTGATCTGTATCCCACCCGATCTCTCTCCCTGCTCTGTTACCGAATATAATACAGTAGTTTCTGGAAAATAGGACCTTGTATTTGCTGTGCCTGTGTGTTCTTTGCCACCCTGCATGTTGTTTACATGCACAGACTGAGCTGACCAGGGCTTGCATGTAGAACAGGATGGTGAATATATGCTCCCCTAGGGACTCTGATTTCACCAGATGCTCCCCATGCCTGGGTTGAAATCAGGGTGGGGGGGTTGGCAGTGGGCTTTATGACTTTATGTCAGTATGTTTCTCTGACTTACTGTTCCACCATTCTAAGTTGTGTCTTTACTCTGTGGACCACAGCATTATAAGTAGTAATTTCTGGGCCTTAGATTTTATAGAGTGCTGGACTACAGCTTAAAGAGTAGACTTGGTGCCATTGGGCAATTCATTCTCTCAGCCTCTCCCATCTCTCAGGGTAGTTTTAAGGAAAAGAGGGAGAGCCATGCACACCTCTTCAAACTACTTGAAAGATGAAGTGGGATTAAAATGTTAATAGGAATTAATAATAATAATAATAATACATTTTATTTATACCTCACCCTCCCAGCCAAGACCGGGCTCAGGGTGGCTAACACCAGGTAAAAAAACAATTGATTAAAATACAACTTAAAAACAAGTTTAAATACAACATTAAAATGCAGCCTCATTTCAGTAGAAACTCAAAAACTTTTTTTGCGGATGAAAACGTCATGTCTTCACCAAGGCGAACTATCCAGACTGATCCTACGTGGGCCAGAAAAAAGCCAGGTCCCCAAATAGGAGTTCCATCACAGAAGAAGAAAGGAAAAAGGAAAGAGTGGGAGGGAATCAAATTGGCGCCAAGCCAAAGGCCAGGTGGAAGAACTCTGTCTTACAGGCCCTGCGGAAAGAAATCAGATCCCGCAGGGCCTAGTCTCATGAGACAGAGCGTTCCACCAGGCCGGAGCCAGTGTTGAAAAGGCCCTGGCCCTGGTTGAGGCTAATCTGACTTCCTTAGGTCCTGGGACCTCTAGGGTGTTGCCATTTATGGACCTTACGGTCCTCCGCGGGGCATACCAGGAGAGGCGGTCCCGTAGGTATGAGGGTCCTATGCTGAATAAAAGAATTCAGCACTGCACAATAAAAAAACCTAGAAGATAAACATCATATGTAAGGAAGCTAGCAGTGTGGTTGTATAGATGTCTGGAAACCAAGCCTTGTGTGAAACGCTTGAAGGAGCTGGGTGTGTTTGGAGGAGACTGAGAGGAGATATGTTAGCCATCTTCAATTATCTAAAGGGCTGTCACAGGGGAGATAGAGGAAGCTTGTTTTCTCCTGCTCTGGAGGGTAGGATTTGAACCAATGGCTTCAAGTTACAAGAAAGGAGATTACGGGAAAACTTTCTGACAGTAAGAGCTATTTGTCTCCCACAAGAGGTTGTGGACTTCTTTGGAGGGCATTGAAGGTCATCTGTCATGGATGCTTCAGCTGAGATTCCCGCGTTGCCGGGTGTCACGATCCAGGGAGTGGGTGGCAAGAGTCCAGAACTGACACGCCAGGACCAGGGCGCTGGTGGCAGTCCAACTGGCGAGTCCACAGTCAGGAGCAAGTCCAGTGGAGATCAGGGACTGCAGGATGCAAGGACCAAAGCTGGAACGGGAGAACGGCGGGTTGGACTGGATGAACCTTGGGGACCCTTCCAATTCTACACTTCTGTGATTCTATCTCTGAAGCACTGGTCGGGCCAAAGCCAATTTGATGGAGGAGAACTTCAGGGCAAGGGACAGCTAGCAAGGGGAAGCCAGCGTGGTGCAATGGTTTGAGTGCTGAATTAGGACCTGGGAGAGCAGGGTTCGAATCCCCACTCAGCCATGAAACTCACTGGGTGTCAGGAGCTGGATTGAGGAGCAGGTCAGCAATAAAACCCGATGTCAGTGAAAGACAAACCGCTCAGATCATAGCAACCCTTCGCAGTAAGTCTTGCCCCAATGAGGTAGGAGGACGCACAGTCCCGTAATGCCATTTGACTTGTGGCATTGTGTGACACCTGATTGTAGTGCTTCCTGCTTTTCCCCTACCCTGGCCTCTTGTCTATGAAAGCTGATTTTGTTGTTTAGCCGTTTATTCGTGTCTGACTCTTCGTGACCCCATGGACCAGAGCACGGCAGGCACTCCTGTCTTCCACTGCCTCCCGCAGTTTGGTCAGATTAATTTTTGTAGCTTCAAGAACACTGTCCAACCATCTCGTCCTCTGTCGTCCCCTTCTCCTTGTGCCCTCCCATCTTTCCCAACATCAGGGTCTTTTCCAGGGAGTCTTCTCTTCTCATGAGGTGGCCAAAGTATTGGAGCCTCAGCTTCACGATCTGTCCTTCCAGTGAGCACTCAGGGCTGATTTCCTTCAGAATGGAGAGGTTTGATCTTCTAGCAGTCCGTGGGACTCTCAAGAGTCTCCTCCAGCACCATAATTCAAAAGCATCAATTTTTCGGCCATCAGACTTCTTGATGGTCCAGCTCTCACTTCCATACATCACCGCTGGGAATAGCTTTAACTATATGGACCTTTGTTGGCAAGGTGATGTCTCTGCTTTTTAAGATGCTGTCTAGGTTTGCCATCGCCTTTCTCCCAAGGAGCAGGCGTCTTTTAATTTTGTGACTGCTGTCACCATCTGCAGTGATCATGGAGCTCAAGAAAGTAAAATCTCTCACTGCCTCCATTTCTGCATGATCACTGCAGATGAAATCTGATACTATGCCATAATGATGGATTCATCTTTGAAGGCACCACAGGGCCTCATCGTTCATTTTTAGGCTTTGTTGCAGTTGCCCGTGAGGACTGGGGGGTTGTGTCAAAAGACAACTTGCCCCAAATGCGTCTACACACCTTTTAAAATCCCAACTGAGAGCATCTTCTCAGTCAGTTAAAAAAAACTAAGCAACTCACAAGCAATCGACGAACAAAAAGTGTGTTATATTTGGTACATAAACTTAACACTGAATAGGCTTTGCTGCCAAACGACTCTCTTCTTTCAACATGAAGTCCCACAGGAGATTGGGAATGAGGCAGACTGTCAGGGTTATACCGGAGAAAAATGTGAATTTGTCTTATTTTCCATCTAGTCTGTAGATAAATAAAGAGCTGTGGTTAGAAGGGCAGGCCATGAGGGCAGCATTCATATGTATTAAATACAAACAGACATGCCTCCCTTTCTTCTTCTTTTTTAAAGATAACTTGGCGTGACGATAAAATGTTTTGGATGGGAGACAGGTTGACTCTTTGATTAAAAGATAGTACAGTTTGCAACCTGCACAGTAAAGGATTAGACGCAGGAAGCAAAGAGAGAGGTAACTCTACAGTCAGCATTCATTGCTATTATTCCTCTTAAAGAATATGCAGTGAGATTACATGGTATGAGGGAGGGAAACACACTACCACCTTTTCATCAAGTGGACAGTGGAATTTGCATCCAGAAGAATCAACAAGGCTGAGTTAAGAGGATATTGGACTAAAGACATTTTGTTATTGAGACGTCTCCGAGATCCAGAGCGATCCAGTGTCATATGCCTATTTTTCTCCAGATGTTGCATTACAATTCCCTAGGGAGATGTTGGGTGACCTGGAATCCAGCAACATCTAAAAGACCACAATTTCCATTATTCCTGACCATTGACCATGCTGGCTTGAGCTGATGGGACAGTTTTCCTACACCAGCTGGAGGGCAACAAGTTCGCCATCCCTGGTATAATCGGTTGTAAGTATAACCCACTTTTCAATGCATGGGCCTAATGCCATCCCAAACAGCTATAAAGCATATATATAAGGTTCCGTTTTTAAGGATCCTTTCAGTTCAGAAATTGGTTTATTGCTTTCAACTGGCTGGCCAAACCTGGACCACTAAAAACCAAACAGGCCGGGGACATTGAAAGCGACCCCATAAAACGTGGGCACTGAATTACATATCATACGGCTGCCATACATCTAGACATTCCCAGGATTTCAAAGGTGGAATTGATTTCTGGCGCTTTGTCCTGAATCTTAGGCAAGTCAATTGAAAAATCACTTTTTGGGTATTTTTGTCTTTAAAAAGCTCAGGAGCAATTTTCGGGGTGTCATGGTTTTTACATTTTGAAATGTGGCAACCCTAGTTTATATTGTTTGTTTTTCCCTTCAATATTCAGAAGCTATGGTACAATTCCTTCCTGTCAAAATCCTTTTGTGTATCCTCAAACCTTTTGGATCCAGCCCATCAACTGCAATGGGCTCTGCACCCCTTGCTTAAAGAAATAGCTACCAAGCTGTAGAAGAATGTAAGTGAATGTTTTTTTGGTCTGCTCCAGAGCTAGGATCCATGTAATAGCAATTTCCGTGCAACAGGCCTTGGCTAAGACAAGAAGAATTTGTTGTCAAACATTTAAGAGAAGTGTAAACAGTGGTCAAGCAGGAAAATGGGGACTTTCCTCCTGGTACATATTTAGCAAGCAACTTAGTGCTGGAAAACAACAAATGGGTCTAAAAAAGAAAGCATGAAATATTACCGCCCATGTTAAAAAAGCCACCCACACATATTGGCCTTTCTTCTCTCATTGGATTATCTGCAAATCAGGAAAGTTCAAGATGCAAGGGATGTGTCACAAGAGCCTGCCAGTCAGTAATCACACAGTTCAAAGATGGAGTTAACTCTTTATTAGCAAAAACATGATCTCCACCTACTTGCTTGAGTGTCAGGCCTAATGAGCAGAGCAGCTCATTCCTGGTTGTCTACCTCCATGAAAATCAGTTGCAGAAACTAAAGGTCCTCACAGCTGTCTAAGTTCCCTCCTCTCCAGAGCTTTTCATGCCTCTTCTGGATCTGGGAGACAAGGGGAGAGGGGAACTCATCACCTGTGACTCATGTCTTGGCCTCCCTCATCCCATTCTCCTGCTTCATCTTCTGCCTCTGATTCTGCACTGCTCTCTGCCCCAGCCTCTTCCTGCTCACTAAACCCTGTTACCTCCTCAGCTTCCGACATCGCCTCTCCCCAGTCTGTTCTGTCTTCTCCCTCTGACTGCTCACTGCTGCCCCACTAATACTCCCTGGGTGGTTCTCCCAGCTGGTTCCTCCCACCATTCCTCTGGGTCCAACCAGTCCACAGGGGCGTCTTATCTGTAGAGGGTAGTGGCGCGGGGCGCCAGGGTGCCAAGTTCTGGAGGGCACCAGGGAAGAGGTGGAGGCTAGACACGGCGCCTCCTGGCATCAGCTCACTGCCCTCACCATGCCACGCTGAAGCAGCGCCGCGCCCGGAGCCTCTGTCTGCTGTGGCCCCTGCAGCACGAAGCGGCCAGCTGAGCCGGAAGGCACCGCGTCCAGCCTCTGCCTCTTCCCCGCTGGAGGAGCTGCCCTCCAGCTGCTGCCCGCCTCCTCCAGCCCCACCGGCAGCGCCGTCCTCCCTAAAAACTCTGGGAAAGGGGGGTGCCATGCTTAAGAAGGCCCTGCCAGTCCATGACAGGATGTCATGTGGATGTCCCATGGAAGGATAAAAAATAGAGACACGGACATCTTCAAATCCTCCAGTTTAAGGATGAGCCCTGTATATTTGAAAGAGAATTCTATGATTGCCAAAAGAGAAAAAGGGAAGAAAAAAAACCACACCCTGTGTTGTCACTATTTCTACATGCAGCTGTAGGTACAAAAGCACAGGTTTTGGGTTAGAGAAGTCCCTGCAGAACTAGACAGAACAGCAATTAAATGTGTACATTTTGCTTCTGCCATGCCAATTATGAAAAGTATCTGCATCATTGCCATCTTGACACAATCAATGCTTGCTTAATTCAGTGCAAGACTCCCAAGGACAGAAATTAACACTGTTCTTACACAACAAACAAAGATTGCTCCGGAAACCATTTTTTTATCTTGGGAAATGATTCGCTTTTGCACGCGTTATCAGTGGCAAAGAGAAAATGGCTAAGTATCTACAGAATACAGTTTCTGAGAGCAAATTGAAAAAAGGGCCAGCCACTGGGATGCTCATTGTCAGTGATGGACAAAAAGAGAAACAAAGGTTCCCTAATTTGTTGCTGAAAAATAAATACAATGTATTTATGACATTTCTGCCACCCCATAATATAAAGTACTCTAGGGCAGCTTGCCATAAATAAAACAGTACTCCAGTCCCACAACTAATCTTTCTTCTCCCCATCCCTTTCCCTCTAGCTGAGAAACAACCAAGTTAGCCCTGAAATCTCTCATCCTCTTAGAGCAAACCAACCCCCTCAGCTATTTCCACAAAGCCTGAGAAAACAGATCAGCCATGGAGTATGACCCCAAAAGGTCAACAAACCGTCTATTTCAGAGCTGAGCTATTTTGAAGTGTTTGGGAGGCAAATGTGGAACCTCGTAAGTTTAGTGTTTCAAACTATGCCTACTTTTGGACCGTGCAGTAAAGAAAGTAGTACGTCTTGCTTCTTAAGGTTTCTTAATTGCCATTCCACTTGATGACAAGCAGACTGAAATTCCGGCAATCCCTGCCCTGGCAGCTTTCGCAGGCTTCCTTTATCTGCACAAACATTTCCTGTTCTGCTTTCTCATCCTTCCCCAGAGCCCTGTAAGGGCTTCCTATCATCATTTTTCTCCCATTTCTTTCACTCGAGACCAAATTGTTCCTGCACTGTAACAAGTCTGCCTGTGACATTTGTTTACACAGTGTGCCCCACTTTAATGATCACAAGCACATTTCTGCCTATTACCCTTGAGTTAATATCCTTTGGCTGCCTTCATTTAGCAAATGATATGCCAATATAGATGACAGCCTTGGGTGCTCCTTGACTAAATAATTTGTATGGATTATATGCAAGGCTTTTTTTCCCTTTCAGCTGGAGCTCACAGGAGCACAGCTCTGGCACCTCTCAGGTGGATGCCATTGCCATTCTAAGAGAACAAAGAGAAAGAGGTTCATGGTGAGGTCTGGCACCTCCTTTTTCTGGAAAAAAAATGCATAGAATACAAGTATGAGACCTGATCCCATCCAGTCCTTTGACACATGAAGATATTCTTCCTGCCTGCCACATAGGGTCACCACCCACCCTCTACAATACAGGATGGTCCCATATTTCAATGTAAACTGCTCTTCTCCTTCTCCTTCTCCTTCTTCTTCTTCTTCTTTGGCGATCACTCATAGCTGAGTAAGATTGTCTTCCATAAACATGGTTTTAACAATGAGTCCGTAAGTGACTGTGGAGGCCAATTCTGGATCCACACGTCCTTCCACAGTGGGGACATTGTTTCCCGGGCAGGAGTTGATCACGGTGTGGATTTGCCAAGCGTGCCTTCCTCTTAGCGCGTTTCTCCCTTGCGTCCTGAGTTTGAGTCTCTTCAAAGCCCATGACACCTTTGGTAAAGGCTGTTCTCCAACTGGCGCGCTCACAGGCCAGTGTTTCCCATTTGTCCGTGTTTATACTACATTTTTAAAGATTTGCCTTGAGACAGTCTTTAAACCTCTTTTGTTGACCACCAGCATTATGCTTTCCATTTTAAAGTTCAGAATAGAGTAGTTGCTTTGGAAGACGATCATCAGGCATCTGCACATCTCTCACTCACACACACACCAAATGCCCACTGCAGCTTCTACAGGGAAGATGTTGCTGGCTTGCCTGGAGAAAACCCTTCCTTCCTTCCTTCCTTCCTTCCTTCCTTCCTTCCTTCCTTCCTTCCTTCCTTCCTTTTTCTCTCCTTGCTCCCTCTCCTCATCCCACCCCTAAGAAGGAGCAAACCAGGGCAAGCTTTTCAGGTTGTTGCTTCCAGTTCCCTGCAGCTTTGGCTGGGTGAAGGCGGCCATCTGCAGAGCTGTAGTCTGGGAGCGCTGGGCCCTGTCCCTCAGAGAACGTAAAGTTCTGAGTCCCTAGAAACAAGTGGTTTTGTGTCAGTGTAGCCCAGAACCCCCAGTTCTGAACATAGTTAACTGCATGACATTTGAGGAGGGTAGGGAAGCAGCTCCCCACAAGGCTTGCCCCCCCCCACCTAATATTTCAGAAATTTATTTCAGAAATTTAACATGTGGAACAAAGCTCATCCCTTCATCAGACTATGCTGGGAGCCTCAATGCGCTCTTCTGGAGGCTTCACCTGGGGCAAAAAAAAACAGATAGCCCCCCCCCCCAGCTATGTTAGGGCTGTTATGGGTCCAAATTTCCCAGCCATATCCAGAATACTGCAGTCAGAAGCAACCCCCCAGGTGGAAATAGCTTTTTAAAATGTCTGGGAAAATCCGGACATATGGCAACCCATGTCGGTTTTGGCAATTTCCCTTAAAACTTCTTTGCCCAAAAAAGCCCAGCAATTTTTCTGTCTGGATTTTCACCATTTGAAATATGGCAATATGTTCCATTTGCTCCACAAGAAGCAGCTCTGAGATAGGTCCAACAGCCTTGCCGTTGGATGTCTAACCACAACATGCCTAGTATTTATGTTTCATTCCTTTATAGAAATCCTCTGTGGTCGTTGCTGAACAACAGACCAGTTGATGACCTTCAAGCCCTTTATCTCAAACTGCCACTCTGACATTGAAGTGGCAGATGCGAAGAGGGTTTATCTTTAGCTCCTTTCAAGGCTTAGGAGAAGCTGAAGATAAGCCCAAGCTCAACCCCAAACTGTGACAGAGTTGTGGTACAGTCCTACAAGCAGACAAAGTGTGCCACTGAAATACACTCAGAGTCGAGAGTGGATTTCATGCTCTTTATTCAGCTCATAGTGGTGAGGAAGAATGAAAGTTTCCCCAAAGTATCTGCTTTATATACATTATTTACACAATGGGCTGCACGTGATTGGCTAATTCTGGAATTCTCCTGTGGGCCAATCAGGTTGTGGATTCACTTCCATCTGGAGCTGAATTGGGTGGCTCCTGCAGACCAATCATACTGCTGCATTGTTCTAGGACTAATCAGACTGCTGCATTCTGAATCCTATTGTTCTAGGACCAATCAGACGGCTGCATTTGGGATCCTATTCAACTCAGTACATAACAGCCACCAACCTGATCACGGACTTATTTTATTGACAGTGGGCAAGCGGCCTCCATCTTTACTGCAGGAGATTTACGATTCAAACTTGCCTCTGTCTGACGAGGTTGCATGCAGTAAATAGACGAGGCTGGAAGGATAAGATCTCAGAGTCTGGTTGACTGAAAACTCACCACTGACACAACACAAGCGAAGACAAATTGCCAGCTGCCAGAAAATGCGCTTAGTTCACAAAGGAACTCTTCCGGTGTGTTGCAGACATCTGTATGTAGCTACCAGACAGAAGAAGAAAAAGGCTGCAATTCTAGACATGCTTGCTAGTGAATTAGCCTCATTGAGCACAGCGGGCTATACTTCAGAGTAAACATGCGTAGGATTGTGTTGCACTCAACTTTTTTAGAAAGGCAAGTAGCCAAAACGATAAAATTAAAGAAGCCTGTAAGTGAGGAATGGCTACAAACAGGATGATACCGTTCACAGTCTGAGGTTGTTGTTCATTTATCATTGTGACAAGAATGGCCAACGCTTCCATACAACTATTTTCCATTGCTTTCGCTGCTAGGGAGTTTCTCCATGAATAATCATCTGGATGTAATGCATTCATAAAATGAAAAAAAAATCACAATGAAGCTGTTTTGTCCAGTGTGTGCATGAATCTCCAAGCGACTTTAAGCAAATCTGCTTAAATGGGATGTCTCTTTCTCACCTGGTACCCAGCTAATTTATTAATTGTGGTACATAACTTGGGCAAAGCCGACCATCCGCACAATATATGGTTTTCTGAGTCCTGCACAGGCATTGGTGGCTGAAGGAAGGCAGACAAATTAATTGCTCAGGGAAACAACAGAAAGCTAAAAGGGAGAGGAGCAGTAATCCTGTGTGGAAGGAACAGATACGAAGGTACAAAGAGCAGCTGCCCAAACCTAAGACTGCCAACCTTGGGCTTCTGGGGCCCGAGCCCCCTCAAAAATTCGTTTGGGGGGGCTCCGCCCCCCCAATAATCTCCGGCGCCCCTCCAGCAGAGCGCCATCGCCGCCCCTCCCCCAGCCCAAAATGCACAGGGAGGGGCGGGCTGCATGCCTCCTGCCCTCCCTCCCGAGCAAAAGCTCCACCCAATTTCCTTTGGAGCTGATTAATAGGCGCAGCACGCTCTCGCCTATTCGCTCACGAGGAGGCGGCGCCACTTTATTTGCATATTCATGAGCTTATTTATTATTCATGAGCTTTCCCGGCCCCCCCCAATATTTTTTATAAGTCCGCGTCCCTGAGCAGGGGTGATGATCTTCTAACCCACAGACCAAATTTGACCTAGCATGCATCTCAATTTGGCTTACAGGTGATGAGTAATGGGTCCTTCCAGTTTCTCAGACACCATGACACTCCATATCATGGGCACAAACTTTTGTCTAACTTTCTAGGCCGCAGACGCAACATACAAACAACCTTACTTTTCCTGATAGTGGAAAACAGGTATTATAAACATCATTTAAAAAAACAACAACACCGCAGCTAGAATGTGTGAGAGAAGTCTGTTTCAGGGTATTGAATATAACAGACTATACAGTCACAACATCTACTGGCTAAAACCTACAAATGCATTGCTTTTTTTTTAAAGAGGATTTTGGATTTTGCCATCTTTAATCAAAGCATGGGTCTTCCGTGCCTTATCTTCAGCTGTGCTCCTTTTCAATAACTCCTACTATTGCATCTTAAAGGTAAAGGTAAAGGTAAAGGTAAAGGTAAAGGCCAGTCTTGCCAGACTCTAGGGTTGTGTGCTCATCTCACTCTATAGGCCGGGAGCCAGCGCTGTCCGCAGACACTTCCGGGTCACGTGGCCAGCGTGACAAGCTGCATCTGGCGAGCCAGCGCAGCACACGGAACGCCGTTTACCTTCCCACTGGTAAGCGGTCCCTATTTATCTACTTGCACCCGGAGGTGCTTTCGAACTGCTAGGTTGGCAGGCGCTGGGACCGAACGATGGGAGCACACCCCGCCGCGGGGATTCAAACCGCCGACCATGCGATCGGCAAGTCCTAGGTGCTGAGGTTTTACCCACAGCGCCACCCGCGTCCCACTATTGCATCTTACATGTTAATTGAGGGACGCGGGTGGCGCTGTGGTTAAACCTAGGACTTGCTGATCAGAAGGTCAGTGGTTCGAATCCCCGCAATGGGGTGAGCTCCCGTTGCTCTGTCCCTGCTCCTGCCAACCTAGCAGTTCGAAAGCACATCAAAGTGCAAGTAGATAAACAGGTACCACTCCAGCAGGAAGGTAAACGGCGTTTCCATGCACTGCTCTGGTTCGCCAGAAGCGGCTTAGTCATGCTGGCCACATGACCCGGAAGCTGTACGCCGGCTCCCTCAGCCAGTAAAGCAAGATGAGCGCCGCAACCCCAGAGTCAGCTACGAATGGACCTAATGGTCAGGGGTCCCTTTATCTTTACCTATGTGTTAATTACTCTATTTTTCTGTTCTGTTCCCCCCTGTTTTATTTTATAACCATATTCTGTCCAACTTTACTTGTGGGTTTCCTCTTCTTTGGTCTCTCTTTCCCCCCCAAACAGCACAAACTATACACATTTTTTTAAAAAAGACTAAGCACCATCAGCATTTTCAATCCAGCTGAACAAAGGCAGAGAGAATTCAAAAAAGGGAGAATGAAATATGCATTAAGTTGAGAAGGAAGAGAACAAAAAGGAGTTCAGTGTTACACAAGCAGGGAGAAGAGAAAAATAAATACATCAGATTCAGGAAAGCAAATGTGCCCTTAATATAATCAGAAAACTGATTTAGAACATCTACACTTGCGAACAAACAAGGACAGGCCAGCATTTTTTTTAAAAGCCAATCTTGTGTTCATCATCAACCTTTTATTCGACCGTCAGTCAGAAAAAAGTACATTTGTCAATACACAGTTACAAACATCCAGGAAGATTTTAAAACTTAGCCAACACTAAAATGGGCTAAACAGATAGCCCCATATCAATACAGTCAATTATAGTCTTGCGACGCTTAAAAGCTAAAAAAAAGAAATTTGGCCACCAAGGAAGGTATAGCTCTAGTGACATTATTCAGCAAGTATAAAACCTGGTTTTCTCCAGGTAGGAAGCTAAATTGACATAGGAGTGGGTCTATAAAATTTTGTCTAAGCTCTGCTTAAGAAGGGCAAGTCAAGAGAATGTGTTCGGTGGACTCAACCACACCCATGGCACAATGACAGGTTCTCTGGGCGTATGGTACTCCCCTGTACCTTCCCCACAATATCGCAGAGTCAAGGACATTTAATCCAGCATTTTTTTAAAAAGGCCAGCATTTTTTAAAAAGCCAATCTTGTGTTGAGAGAACTATCATAATTTTCTCTGTAATATATGTATAAGCACATGTTAGAGAATCCATTGCTGGGCGTCTTTCTGACCTGAATTTATTTTCTCTTCAAAGTGGTTGCCTTTTAAAGATGTAAAAATATATATGGCAGCTTCAGCCATCACATTCTTGTTTTCGGCACTGGTTTTATCATTTTTTTTAAAGGAAATTGCTACTCTCAACATGGCTAATTGGATGGAATATTGTAAACCATGAAAGTGTCTTGTAACCAGCTTTTTAAGAATTTATTACACCCTAAAATTAAAAGCAGAAGTATGCCTGTGCTTTCACCTCCTAAGGGCAAAACAGCAATTCAGACAAAATCAGCCGCGCTGTAATTAATACAGTAAGTAGATGACAGACCAGAGGAAGAATCCAAGTCACGATCGCTCCAATAAGGCTGCAGTCTTGCTGGCAAATATAGATAACAGTGATGGCACAGAATTTGGTTGGCAGAAGGAGACTTCTAAGCCAGTGCAGTGTAGTGGTTAGAGCATCAGTCCAAGACTGGAGAGATCTGTGTTCAAGTCCTCTCTCTGATGCAAAGCTTGCTCTTGAGTATTGACCTTGGCTCAGTTGCTACAGCCCTATTCAGGGGTTAGTTTCTCTACTTCAGGCCCATCCCCACCTTCCCCTTGATCAGAGTTCCAGGTCATGTGGGGAGCTTAACAGCTTCATGGTGAGCACAGACACCTCCCCCCTTTTTTCTTTATTTTAAACCACTGCTTAAGTTGTATTGCTTTCAGTGGGATCTAGGTGCAACTAATTTAGGCTGGAATCCTAATTATTTATACTCAAAAGTAAGCCCCGTCAAATTCAGTGGACCTTATTCCCAGGAGACATGTGGATTTAGGATTGCAGTCTTAGTTTGGATTTGACCTAAGCCACCCATAGCAATAAGGGACACAGGTGGTCTGTGGGTTAAACCACAGAGCCTAGGGCTTGCCGATCAGAAGGTCTGCGGTTCGAATCCCCGCAACGGGGTGAGCTCCCTTTGCTCAGTCCCTGCTCCTGCCAACCTAGCAGTTCGAAAGCACGTCAAAGTGCAAGTAGATAAATAGGTACCGCTCCGACGGGAAGGTAAACGGTGTTTCCGTGCGCTGCTCTGGTTTGCCAGAAGCGGCTTAGTCATGCTGGCCACATGACCCAGAAGCTGTACACCGGCTCCCTCGGCCAATAAAGCGAGATGAGCGCCGCAGCCCCAGAGTCGGTCATGACTGGACCTAATGGTCAGGGGTCCCTTTACCATTACCTTATCCATAACAATTGCATACCTATTGCTATTCTAACAGAGCCACACTGTATCAAAGAAAGTGTATCCAAAGATTGGGGAAGTGATATACAGTGGAACCTCAGGTTGCGGACGTAATCTGTGATGGAGGCACATCCGCAACCAGCAGCATTCGCATCATGAAGCGCCACGCCTGCGCAGGCACCGGCGTCGTTCGGTGCTTCTGTTCAGGTACAAAGCGTGATTTAGCGCTTCTGCCCATGCGTGAGTGGTGAATCCCAGAAGTAATCCGTTCTGGTATTTCTGGGTTTCCCACGGTCCGTAACACGGAAACACGTAACCTGAAGCGTCTGTAACATGAGGTATGACTGTATTAACATCCACCAGCAAAATACTATGTATAATTCATTTTAGTTATTAGAATTATACTCCAGTTTATACCCCCATAGCCAAGATAGCCAAAAATGTAAAATAAAATATGTAATAAAAATGGGTGATAAATAACATAAGAAACAACACAATAAAAATAATGTAAGAATCAGATAAGCGTGGATCAGACAATGGCAACTGGTTAAAATCATCATATGTGTATAAAATCATGTAGGGCATTCCACAGCCACCAACTCAAGGAGCACAAACTGACACCTGATCAGCTGTTAATTATTCCTTAATAACAGTATTTGTTGTAGTGCGTAGAGTCAAGAATATACAGAGAGTGGTTCGAGTTACTAAGAGCAGAGAGAGAATGAAGCATCATCTGGGTTTTCTATATTTTACACTGTTTTGCTATTGGACTACAATTCCAAACATTAGAAATCAAGTATCTAGGAGTTACAGAGAACAGTTTCCAACATTCCCACCTGAAAAGGAGCCCTGTCTAACTATCAAAGCCAGGTAATATTTTAGCAACTGGGAGGGGAGAGAAGAACTGAACTTGACAGGGTGATTTATAGAGGCTATTAGTGGTTTTGTTGGACTGGATTTTTAATTATTTGTCAGATGCCTGAAGCCTGGGATAGGCATGCCTGTGTATTATGTATGTTGAAATCTAAGCACTGTAAATAAATTAATAAGGGTGTGGAGAGATGGCTGGCATGTTAGCAGCTTGCATCGCTGCAGCTCAGCAGATACTGTTCCCATTAATGAGAAGCAAGGGGAGGCGGTGTACAAGCCTAAAAATGTATATTCAGAAGGAAATCCTATTGAAATGAATGAGGCTTGCTCCCAGGTCCATGGGGTTGAGCCTGGAGAACGCACTTTCCAAAACAATGAATACACCAAAACACAGTTGTCCATTGAAATTCTCTTTTCTGAATTTTGCAATAATAATAATAATAATAATAATAATAATAATAATAATAATAATAATAATAATAATTTATTATTTATACCCCGCCCATCTGGCTGGGCCTCCCCAGCCACTCTGGGTGGCTTCCATAAAACCAAAAATACAGTAAAATATCACACGTTAAAAACTTCCCTGAACAGGGCTGCCTTAAGATGTCTTCTGAATGTCAGGTAGTTGTTTATCGCTTTGACATCTGCTGGAAGGGCGTTCCACAGGGTGGGCGCCACTACCGAGAAGGCCCTCTGCCTGGCTCCCTGTAGCTTTGCTTCTCGCAATGAGGGAACCGCCAGAAGGCCCTCGGCGCTGGACCTCAGCATCCGGGCAGAATGATGGGGGTGGAGACGCTCCTTCAGGTATACTGGACCGAGGCCGTTTAGGGACCGAAGTTTTCCATCTGAGTAATATGTACAAGAATGCACATAGTAGGGTAACGTGTGCGTAGGGTGAAGTGTACTTTATGTGACAAAGTGAGAAACTGATGGCCTGTAGGTTTTCGTGATAGTCCTGGCATTTGAGGGGCAGTTGGAGACTATGGATCAAGATAAAAATGTAAAGGACAAGTGAGAACACAGATTTGGATTACTTGTGCATGTGCTACCATAGCAAAGGGCAGATAAAGATGCAGCTGCGAAAGAACTTTCTTTATGTATGCTACAACAGCAGCAAGAATACTCACAGCAAAGTACTGGAAGACACAGGATCTACCCACTCTGGAAGAATGGCAGATGAAGGTGATGGACTATATGGGATTGGCAGAAATGACTGGCAGAATCCGAGACCAGGGAGAAGAGTCGGCGGAAGAAGACTGGAAGAAATTTAAAGACTATTTACAGAAATATTGCAAAATTAATGAATGTTAGAATGATGTCGGACAGAAATTAAGTGGTTTCCAGCTGTAATGCCTTAAGAGAATATGAAAAAAAGGTTTAGAAATAGGTTAAAAACTTACTGAGAAGGATTTGCTGAACTAATAATTTGAATTGGAATACAAAAAAGGGAGGTATGAGGAGGTCTGGGGAATAAGTTAATGAAAAATAAGTAATCGAAACTTTATGTGTTTTTAATTATTTTTATTTTTGTATTTTTCTTTGTTTCTTTTTTTTCTTTTTATTGTATCATTATTGAAAACTTTAATAAATATTCTTGGGGGGGAAAGATAAAGATGCAGCTGCGTTAACAGGGATTTTGTAAACATTGTCAATAAGTTAATTGATGGTCCCTGCAAAGTTTCGTGCTCAGTACTTTGCAAGAGTTGGCAATCAGCTGATCTTTGTGGTTTCTGGCCACAGGGCTATGCAAGCCTTGACATTCAGATGCAACTGTTACATGACCATCTCTAGAGTAGACATAGAAATAGATAGCTGGGTATCAACCCAACCCAATTGTGTTCCCCAAGGCATTCCCCCCCCCCCTAATGAAAAAATCAACAATAGTCGGGGATTCTTGACATCACACCTTATCCTACAAGGAAATAATGTCAACTTTACCTCTCTGCTCCAAATAAATGACCTTTTAAGGGTAGTGGTTGCAAATCATACCCCACAAAGATGCACTCTGGGAGAGAGAGAATCTATGGGGATAAAGATTAACGGCATATTTGCTGGTTTGAGATAAGACCTGACTTTTATGACCCAACTTCAAATGTGCTGCACACCCTGTGGTATGTGGATCTGGATTCCAATGCTTTAAGACAGCAAATTCTGCACCCAAGAAGCTAATTCCCTCTAAATAAAGGGACTTCCGTACTCTTGGTTCTTATGCACACTTGATTTAAACGGTCTGATTTGATTATGATCCCACCCCCTATTTTCCTTGTGCAACGTGAGATGTTTTGTGCTCCATCTTTCACTTAGCAAAGCTTGACGAGAGAAGAGCCACCAAAATGGATGAGCAAGGAAACATTTGCACAAGGACCTGATCGTTTGAGGATCTGCCAGTGCCGGAACGGTGAACTCTGTTAATATGGAACTTTCATTTATGGCCTGGGTCCAAATATGAAGTCCTAAGAAATCTTAGCAGTCCCGAAAAGGAGATTAGTTAAATACTGCTGGACATCAAGAGCAACAAGTGGACAGGAATGATGGGTTGTGCCCATTCCCAAGATAGTAGAGGAGAGCTGTTGTGCTGCTACCAGGTAGCTAGTAGACCAAGAGAGCAGGTGAATGATGCATATTTGCCTCCATGTCTCAAAATGGATGGGATTGCTGTCCCAAAAGATGGCTTATAAATTTAAATAAATAAAGGAATCCTAATACAGTACAGGCAACCCCCCAATTTATGCATATTCAATATGTACGTGATCACGCATACATGCATCGTGCGGAATCTGGAAATGACCTGAAAACATCACAAAAGCATCCCAAAAAGGGTGGAATGGGGGCCAAACTGGGTGTTTGCAGGCTTTTTCAATGGTGCACCAAATACAGTGGCACCTCAGTTTACCAACTTACATTAATCCGTTCCAGAAGTCCATTCGTAAACTGAAACCGTTCTTAAACTGAGGCATGCTTTCCCTAATGAGGCCTCCCGCCGCCGGTGCCCTTCCACCGTTCAGATTCTGTTCTTAGACCGAGGTAAAGTTTGCAAACTGGGACACTGCAAACTGGGCTTTGTGGAGTTTGTAAACCAAATCGTTCTTAAACCGGACTATTCTTAAACCAAGGTACCACTGTATACAGTGGCACCTCGGGTTACATATGCTTCAGGTTACATACACTTCAGGTTACAGACTCTGCTAACCCAAAAATAGTACTTTAGGTTAAGAACTTTGCCTCAGTATGAGAACAGAAATCGTGCTCCGGTGGCGCGGCAGCAGCAGGAGGCTCCATTAGCTAAAGTGGTGCTTCAGGTTAAGAACAGTTTCAGGTTAAGTACGGACCTCTGGAAGGAATTAAGTACTTAACCCGAGGTACCACTGTACATGTTTTCACTGGTGTGCGTGGTACCTCGTAATGTAACCCTGTGTAAATAGGTGTGTGTGTGCCTGTACTGAATGCACTAACTTGGGAGTAGGTCACATTTAACTCACTGGGACTTACTTCTGAGTAGATGTATAGGATTACTCTCTAAAGTATTATTTAGAGATACTAAAAGTGTTCTTTTTAAAGCTAATCATGCTTTTTATATATTAAAAAATAGGCAATAGATAGCTCAGTCTTGATGTACCGTATTTTTTGCTCTATAAGACGCACCAGACCACAAGACGCACCTCGTTTTTGGAGGAGGAAAACAAGGAAAAAAATATTCTGAATCTCAGAAGCCAGAACAGCAAGAGGGATCGCTGCGCAGTGAAAGCAGCAATCCCTCTTGCTGTTCTGGCTTCTGGGATAGCTGCACAGCCTGCATTCACTCCATAAGACGCACACACATTTCCCCTTACTTTTTAGGAGGGAAAAAGTGAGTCTTATAGAGCAAAAAATACGGTAGGTCTGCCTCTTGTTCAGGGCAGAGAGAAGAGAATGAATATAATTTGTGACACACACACAGGAAGCTTTGGGGAAGAAATTCAAACCCAGCATAGCCCTCAGTCCTATTTCTTTTTGGGGAAGAGTCGGCCACTTTCCAAGGGTCATTCCGGAGAAGCTTATCTCTCCAGTCTCTGGGGAAAAAAGACAAGAGGAATTTAAAGGAAGCCATAAATATCCTCATTAGAGCCCAGAAGAATCTCATTATTTAGTCAACGTACAAACACAAAGCAAATGCCACAAGTCATCATCACTGTTGCTTGTGGGATCCCCATGGCATGTCCAGAAAGGAGCAGCATTTCATATTGCCAGATCTGGCACTAAAGTACACAGAATCTTTTTTCCCCCTTATCATGAATATTCATTTGCTACTCGTCTTGTGCATAAATCATGCTTTTCCTGTGTGCAGAAATAAGGGCACTGGGTGACTTCACTAAAAGCCAGTCTAGCTCTCCCCTTTCTCACCATGATCGATTGTGCATGGTGAGCAGGGGCAGTTAAGTGTAGAGATGCCACAATGAGGAAAAGTGTTTCTGTGTCTACACATTATTTTTTTCTTCTTCAAAAAATTCATTTGGTAAAGCTTTTGGGTCTGTGCATACTTCCCCAATGTGCTCATCCAGTTTTTAATTTTCAAGTGACAAGCATCAACAAATGCCAGAACCTACATTTTAGCCACATTCTTGCCATTTTGTGACTCTTTCTTTCCGTTTGATTTCAGTCAAGTTTGGTTTTAAGCACAGTGGTTAAATTGTTGATACAGCTGTAGTATCACTGGCTCCAACCCACCGAAGGCGGTAACCCTATGGGAATCCAATTAGCCTTCAAGGGCGAAACTACATGAGACATTATATATTTAAACACACATTATACATCTGGGTGCCTTAAGGAGAAAAAGCAGTCAGGGGGCCTTGATCCAAAATCTGCTGCACTTTTTGGGTAATAATATTAGAAGTCAGTAAAAAGCCATTTTCAGCAGAAAAACTGTGTATGGCCCCTATCTGGACCAGGAACATATTAGATATCAGGAGTGCACAATAGTTTTCCATCCAAAATAAAGCAGCCAGGTTAAGCCCATGGGTGTGTGGAAATGTTTGACAAACAGTATGTGTAGTTTGAACCAAAGTATGCAAAGCATCATGTGGGAAGCCTGCATGGCTTTAAAGAGGACATGCTGCAACTGATCCTATAGATTCAGAAGCCCCGCTGAACTTAATGGTAAATACTGTGGTACCTTGGGTTACAGACGCTTCAGGTTACAGATGCTTCAGGTTACAGACTCTGCTAACCCAGAAATAGTACCTCGGGTTAAGAACTTTGCTTCAGGATGAGAACAGAAATTGTGCGGCGGCAAGAGGTCCCATTAGCTAAAGTGGTACCTCAGGTTAAGAACAGTTTCAGGTTAAGAACGGACCTCAAGAACAAATTAAGTTCTTAAGTCGAGGTACCACTGTATTTTTAAGTAAGTGCATGTAAGATTATTGCCTTAATTTAGATGGATTTGGTTGATTCTCTTATATATATCTATAAATATATTTTTTTCATACTACATAAAATCCAAATTGAATAAGTAAAGTATTGTTATGTACTGAGCTTGGATCCTAGAACAATAGTCAGGCAGGATCCTAGAAGGCAGCAACGTGATTGGCCTGCAAGAGCCGCCCAATCCGGCTCCAGGAGGAAGTGAATCAGCAATCTGATTGGCCTGCAGGAACAGTCCAATCAGGCTCCAGGAGGGGAGTTGAATCAGCCAATCACACGGGACCCATTGTGTAAATGATGTATACATAGCCAGAGGTTTTTGGGGAAAGGACTCACTCACTGTTTACCATGAGCTGAAATAAAGAGCATGAAATCAACATTCAACTCTGAGTTTATTTCAAATAAGAAGTTAAAAGTAATCCTTAGTCCTTAGCAACCACAAAGGACATTAGCTCCTCCCAGCTCTCACCCAAGAACTTTTCTTTCTCCTTCCATCCTGTCACCCTGGGAGACCGACCTTTGCCTGTCTCTCACTCAGGGCGCTCCCTGGTCCGCCTTTTTCTTAAAAGAAAATCAATTTTATTAAAAGTTTTCAACATATTGTACAATAACATCCAGACTAATCAAAGAAGAAAACTGGCAATCGTAAAGAAAAACCAATCCAAAAAAGAGAAAAGAAATTTGAGAAAGAAGAAAAAGAGGGAAATAAAAGAGAAACGATGTACTTTCGCTTCTCTGTCAATTATATATAAAACAGCTGTGCAGAATATTTGACATATTCACTCCAGAGTAAGTCTAGCAGTAGATAATTCCAGCTTTTTCCCATTCTGCAAGATTGTGTTTTCGATTGGGCCTGTTCTCTTTTGTGGGCTTGCTCGTGACCAATTTATAAATCATAGAATCATAGAATCATAGAGTTGGAAGAGACCACAAGGGCCATCGAGTCCAACCCCCTGCCAAGCAGGAAACACCATCAGAGCACTCCTGACATATGGTTGTCAAGCCTCTGCTTCAAGACCTCCAAAGAAGGAGACTCCACCACACTCCTTGGCAGCAAATTCCACTGTCAAACAGCTCTTACTGTCAGGAAGTTCTTCCTAATGTTTAGGTGGAATCTTCTTTCTTGTAGTTTGGATCCATTGCTCCGTGTCCGCTTCTCTGGAGCAGCAGAAAACAACCTTTCTCCCTCCTCTATGTGACATCCTTTTATATATTTGAACATGGCTATCATATCATAAAGGTCAACCAATGTTTTTAATAACAGAAAGACACCCCGTATCATGTAAGCACGGCAAAAATTGTTGGCTGTCACACCACTGTTGCCGTCCCTGGAGCTTCTTGTGAATTTGGAATTGCTAAATCAAGGAAAGAAATTCCTAAATAAATAATTGTTTCTGCTAGCTACGCCACATCGGTAAAGTGTGGCGGGGCTAATTTTAAACCAGGCTCTTGGAGCAGCTCATATGAGAAAAATGTACCAGTGTGAAACTTGATCCCTTGTCCAAATCAAATGTATACAAAGAAAATAAGGAGTCTTAACCCAGCTAGCTGCTTGCTAGGCTAGGTTTGTAAGAATGTATGCAGCCAGAACATCATCTGATGGCCTCATGATTCTGATCTCGCCATCCTGTTTCCTCTGTGATTAAAATGAATAAGCGTTGGGAACAAAACCAAGAGACTAAACCCTACAGCATCCACACAGCTGACTTGATTGGCATGTGCACCACATTTAAGTTACTGTGTTTATTATCTAAAAACCTGCCTAACCATTTACAGTGGTACCTCCGGTTAAGTACCTCAGGTTAATTCGTTCCGGAGGTCCGTTCTTAACCTGAAACTGTTCTTAACCTGAAGCACCACTTTAGCTAATGGGGCCTCCTGCTGCTGCCGCACTGCCGGAACACGATTTCTGTTCTCATCCTGAAGTAAAGTTCTTAACCTGAGGTACTATTTCTGGGTTAGCGGAGTCTGTAACCTGAAGCGTATGTAACCTGAAGCGTCTGTAACTCGAGGTACCACTGTAATTCTGCTTTTAAAAGTGTGTGTACCTTTGACAAGTAAGAATTAGGTGATTAAATATTTCTGGTAAGGGTGAAGGAAGCACCTAATATTTACTTGAACTTGACTATTTCCCATAAATTACTTATAATGAAGTCAATGTGGACATTTTCAGCATTCCATTTTGTTTGGTTACACAGTTTATGTAGAAGAAATATTGAATGACTCATTGCATCAGCCAAGCTCCCCCTCCACCCATATTTCATAACTATCTAATTACCAGAAAGAGAAATTCTACTGCTGATTTTCCATTATATTTGCCAGACTGGTGAAAATGTACAAATAATTTGGTATCCTTCTTAAACATTGTACTTAATCTTACAGATCTAAGCTCCGTCTAAATGAGCTGCTAAACAATAAATTAAAAAAAAAACCCAATATGCCAGGTGAATATGCATCCTTCAGAAATATGATTGTATTTCTATGTACTTGAGGAAGCTGCGGAATTTATATTTGCATTTTTATTTTTTTAAAACTTGTTTCAAATATTTATATCCTGCTATTTATTGCTGCCAGTCCCAGGGCAGGTCACGCCATATAATAAATCATAACAATACTGTACAAACTAGAGGATATAACATTGCCTTGGTAAGGACACATTTGGAATACTGTGTTCAGTTCCGGGCGCCACAGTTTAAGAAGGATGAAGAAGCGGATCAAAGTGTTATGCTTTTTATGATTTAAATCATTAGTCTTCAACTGGTGGATCCACAGTTGGGCTGCAGCCTGATCTAAGGTGGAATGCAACAGCAACTCTACCACCCTACAATACATAGTGAAAAATAGTTAATGTGTCTTCAAATGCATGTTTGGGTTACAGGTGGGTACCAAGTCTGAAAAGACTGAAGACTGCTGGCTCAGATGTTTTTTTTTTCCCCCCCCAATAACCATTCCGTTTATAATTAAACATCCAATTTAACTTATACATTCTTTTAGACTTCCATCAGCTATCTGACAATTTTCATATTTATCACAACTTCTCACATTTCATACATTTATGTTGCACTTTGACAATCCCTATTTTATCTTCTCTTTTAAGCGACATTCCAGTCTTTTTTTTCACAGAGCTTCTTGAAATCCAACAAGCGTTGTTTCCTGATCACACACAGTTTTCATATACTCTGTAAATTTGTTCCAGTCCTCGGTGAATCTCTGATCGCGTTGGTTTCGAATTTTTCCGGTTAATTTGTCCATTTCTGCATATTCCATCAGTTTCATTCTCCATTCTTCCCTCGTTGGCATTTCTTCCTGTTTCCATTTTTGGGCCAACAAAATTCTGGCTGCTGTTACTGCATATCTAAATAACTTCACATCTTTCTTTTCAACATCATTCCCTAATATACCTAGTAACAATGCTTCTGGTTTCTTTACAAAAGTATATCTCAACATTTTTTTCATCTCATTATAAATCATTTCCCAAAAGCATTTCACTTTCTTACATTCCCACCACTGCTGGCTCAGATGATTAAAGGGGACAAAGCTGTAGCATTTTGTCAGTACAGTGGTACCTCGGGTTACAGACACTTCAGGTTATAGATGCTTCAGGTTACAGACGCCGCTAACCCAGAAATAGTACCTTAGGTTAAGAACTTTGCTTCAGGATGAAAACAGAAATCGTGCAGCAGTGGCGCGGCAGCAGGAGGCCCCATTAGCTAAAGTGGTACCTCAGGTTAAGAACAGTTTCAGGTTAAGAATGGACCTCTAGAACGAATTCAGTTCTTAACCCGAGGTACCACTGTAAATTGATTTTGAGACTGGGTTTTGGATTATTTTGGACTTATTTGGACTATTTTTTTTTACAAGTCTACTGAAAGCTTTAGCATTTTGCTGCTCCCACTACAGCAGTATACTTAGGGCAATACTTGGCTTACGCTGTTTTTAGCATCACTGCACATACAAGCCATGCCTCAAGGACTGAGCATCCCAAGGAGCACTTACAGTTGAAGATCCTCTCACGAGCTCCGCATGAGTAGCTCTTCATGCCTGCACGGAGTCAGAATAAATCCAGGAACCGTAACGCAGAATGGAGGACTAACTTTATTGGCAAGGGGCAATATCAGATGCTTTTGATTATTTTTTTAAAAGATATTTATTAAAGTTTTACAAAGAAGAAAAAACAAACACATACATACATACAACAGAAAAAAAGAAAACAAACATAGAAATACATAAAAAAAGAAAAATTCCAATTTTTAACTTTATACTTATTTAACCCTGTTTCTTGACTTCCTCACACCTCCCTTTTTTGTGTTCCCGTTTACCCAGTCAAATTCAGCAAATCCTTACCCTCTTTCAAATCTCATTATTAATTATATTATGTCTCCAGTCTTTCTTCTCTTTTAAATTCGTTCTTACCTATCTCTTATATCTTAATCTCTTATATCATATTGTTTATATTTGACATAATATAACTCTGGACTTACGCCCAATATCGGATGCTTTTGAAACGGGCTGTCAGGTTTAGCGCTTCACCCACACAAGACACAGAACGCTGGCCGTTTAAGTAGCTGAGGTTTATTTCTCAATAACAGGCTTACAACAGTCCAAGCTTCCACAACTCATCCTTCGCCATCAGAGTCAGTTGACTCAACTGGCTTCTGACCCCTCCAAAGGCCAGATATACACCATGCCCTTCCCCGCCTCCTGCTGGCCCACCTCTGCTCTAATCACTTGCTCTGCCTCCTACTTCTTGGCAACTCAGGTGCAGCCACTTCCTCCTCCTCTGGAGATTCCTCTCTGCTGGGCGTGTCCCTGACACGTGCTGTGCTTGGCACTAGGTAAAGGTAAAGGAACCCCTAACCATTAGGTCCAGTCGTGGACGACTCTGGGGTTGTGGCGCTCATCTCGCTTTACTGGCTGAGGGAGCTGGCGTACAGCTTCCGGTCATGTGGCCAGCATGACTAAGCCGCTTCTGGTGAACCAGAGCAGCGCATGGAAATGCCGTTTACCTTCCTGCAGGAGTGGTACCTATTTATCTACTTGCACTTTGACGTGCTTTCGAACTGCTAGGTTGGCAGGAGCAGGGACCAAGCAACGGGAGTTCACCCCGTCACAGGGATTCGAACCGCCGACCTTCCGATCAGCAAGCCCTAGGCTCTGTGGTTTAACCCACAGCACCACCCGTGTCCCTTGCTTGCCCCTGGTGAAGTCAAAAGAGGAAAAGAGAGGCAGAGCTATGTGATGACAGTGATGCGCAAACCTCCTGATTTCTTTTTCCACCAGTGGCTTCATATATAATCCAGATGTTAAGAGCCTGAGGGACAAGATAGAGCACCATGGCACCTCACAAGCCAAAGGCCGTCCTGTAAAGGTAAAGGACCCCTGGACAGTTAAGTCCAGTCAAAGGCGACTATGGGTTGCAGCGCTCATCTCACTTCAGGCCAAGGGAGCCAGTGTTTGTCCACAGACAGCTTTCCAGGTCATGTGACCAGCAGGACTAAACCGCTTCTGGCGCAATGGAACACCATGCCGGAAACCAGAGCGCACGGAAACGCCATTTACCTTCCCGCCACAGTGGTACCTATTTATCTACTTTCACTGGTGTGCTTTCAAACTGCTAGGTTGGCAGGAGCTGGGACAGAGCAACGGTAGCTCACCACCACTGAGTGGATTCGAACCGCCAACCTTCTGATTGCCAAGCCCAAGAGGCTCAGTGGTTTAGACCACAGTGCCACCCGCATACCTAGGAGGAGACTGTACCATGTTCTCGAGACTGCACTTACCAAGAAAAGAAAATGACCTCATCCGAGGCAGGAATTATGCTTTGTTATAATGTTATGAAGGTCAGGTTTTACCACAGAGGTCCCAACATATGAAGTAGAGGCTACGTTGTAATTTTGCTCAAACACTGAAATCAAATTGCACCCACTGCATAGTTTACCAACTGGAACCAACAGAATGGCCACGCTGGGAGTTCCTTCACAGCATTATACTGCCTTATTCAGCCCTGTCATCAGGCAGAGGGAAGCAAGTGTCTCAAATAAGACAATGTCAGCTTGTGACCAACCATTAAGCCCACTGTGTTTCTGTTGGAATGCACTCGAATTTGTTTTAGAGGGGAGGTTCAGGCATCCTTCCCTGAGAACGAGGCTCACTGAAGACACTTGAACCTACCGTATTTTTCGCCCCATAGGACGCACCGGCCCATAGGACACACCTAGTTTTTTGGGGGGGAAATAAAGGGGGGGAATTATTCCCCCCCCAGGTGCTCTGCGCTAATCCCAAAGCTTGGGGCATGCAGAGTTCAGCGCGCCCCAAGCTTCTGGCTGCCGGCAAGGTCTCCACTAGCTGTGGGAGAGCTGGGTCTCCCACGGCTAGCGGATAGCTTCCTGAAGCCTGGAGAGCGAGAGGGGTCAGTGCGCAAAGACCCCCCCTCGCTCTCCAGGCTTCAGCGAAAGCCTGCATTCGCCCCATAGGACGCACACACATTTCCCCTTCATTTTTGGAGGGGGAAACGTGCGTCCTATAGGGCGAAAAATACGGTGCTTGATGGAAATTCCTTTGTAACCTGTTTTTAGATATTCCTAGCGAAAGAGACCATGTTTGAGCTGAATTTCAGCTTTCACGCAGAAAGATGATTCACTCGGTCAGCAAGCAGGCTCCAGCGTCTTTATATAGGCCACTATATTATAA
The DNA here is from genome assembly GCF_964234715.1 of Podarcis melisellensis. Classification (NCBI taxonomy): domain Eukaryota; kingdom Metazoa; phylum Chordata; class Lepidosauria; order Squamata; family Lacertidae; genus Podarcis; species Podarcis melisellensis. Next base: position 6,382,586 of record NC_138544.1, on the reverse strand, counting down.
ACAAGTCCATTTTTAAAAGTTACTGAGCTGCGCAGCTCAATAAGTAAACTGCAAACTGATGCGGATTACAATGCATTCTCGTGAGAGTCACAGCACTGGAAAATGCAGCTGGGACTTTGGGAGACTGGAGAAGGGAGGGAGTTGAAAAGGAAATAGTTTGGGTGGTGGCTGTGTGTGAATATGGACACTGTAAGTAGCCAGACTGGAAACCTCCTTTGCACAGAGGGTGTCCTTTTAAACAAAAGCACTCTGGTGAGGTAATAATTGTTTCATCAGGGAAGGTTATACAATGTGGGGTGTAGCCTCACCAGGTGCTATATGTTGCAATTTAAACACATTATTATTATTATTATTATTATTATTATTATTATTATTATTATTATTATTATATTTTAGTATTGCATTTCCTCGGCTGTACAAGCTCTGTAAGATGCTGTTCTCCCATCACAAGAGATTAAGCGCCAGTGTGTTAAACTTGTGCTGATTTTGCAAAATCATGCATTTATACAACATGACATCATTAGCAAATTATTCTGCACAAGACACTAAATTGAAGAGACATTTTTTTGCAGCAGCCTGGCAGTTCCGAATACAAGCAAAATGATTCCAGGCTGTTGCAGTTCTTTAGACTCAATCAACGCTGTCCTGAAAATTACCATTAATTTTTTAATCTTTCAGCAGGCGCTAAATTGTGAAGTTCTGCAATTTTGTATGTTACAATTTTTTAATGTGGGTGAATTTGTTCCCTTGTAGGTTCATGTGTGTTCCTGATATGAAGCACTTACTAAAGACTCTCAACAGCTGTAAGAACATGGCTTTGGTAGACATCTTTAGCTATACCTAAAGGTCCTTCTCAATAATTAAATTTCTGGAAGGATCGTTTTTTAAAGTGAGGGAACTCTGATCGGCCAGTGCTTCCGCCCATGGCCTGAAGTAGCTTGCAAGAAAGTTCTGTTGTCCCTGAAATCATTTTCTCTACATATTTTATTAGCTTCTACATTGGTAATTGGTGTGTGTGTGTGTGTGTGTGTGTATAATTGCCTTCCGGATTCCAACTGCGCAGAAAGTCACCAGGCTTGCCAAGCTAGCTTAATAATATCAGTGTGTGTTCTTAATTCTGCCAGCAAGCACATAGGTCCATTGATTTCACCGTGAATAAACAGAACGGTTCAATTTTTAACTGTACACACTGAACTTCATCACAGCTATTTACAAAAAAAGAAAAGAAATAAATTACTTTATTGGCTATTTCAGCTCTATTAGCCCTTTGGTTGGTCAAGTCTAAACTTCAGTTTCAAAGAACTACTGGTGCCAGTGCTTACTTCAAAGATGTGCTCAGAAAGTAGAGCAAACGTCTGATTCCAGTGATAAGAAAGTGTCATATCCATTAGTCTATTCATATCACGTACATTCAGCTAAATAGACTGAGCTTTCAAAAACAGCACAGAGGCCAGGAACCTTAGCTTCAGAGTCTCTGAAGTGGAAAATTGTACACTTTACACACCTTTCTGGAGAAACAGTCACCCTGATCTAGCAAGAGAGATCTGCACATGTAAGTTGTCTTTACCACGTTGCCTATGTGAATGTGCATTTAGATGAGAATATATATAATATATCCATTGAATCTTTTAATGTCTGCGAGGCAGGGTATTCAGTTGTTCTATGACTAGCTGCCCATAGCTGCAGATGGATTGTGGCCTTAATCTTCATTCACTTGTTCATTTTCTGGTCTTATACGTAGCTCAGTCTCAGGATTTCTGGTGAGATGCACAGTGCCTATTTAAAAATGCATATATATGTTTTATGCTTATATTGAATTGCTAAAATCCAGGTTAGAAGAAATGTAAATCAAATAAATCTTAAAAAGCAGAGACATCACATTGCTGACAAAGGTCCGTATAGTTAAAGCTATGGTTTTCCCAGTAGTGATGTATGGAAGTGAGAGCTGGACCATAAAGAAGGCTGATCGCCGAAGAATTGATGCTTTTGAATTATGGTGCTGGAGGAGACTCTTGAGAGTCCCATGGACTGCAAGAAGATCAAACCGATCCATTCTGAAGGAAATCAGCCCTGAGTGCTCACTGGAAGGACAGATCGTGAAGCTGAGGCTCCAATACTTTGGCCACCTCATGAGAAGAGAAGACTCCCTGGAAAAGACCTGATGTTGGGAAAGATGGAGGGCACAAGGAAAAGCGGATGATAGAGGACGAGATGGTTGGACAGTGTTCTCGAAGCTACTAACGTGAGTTTGACCAAACTGCGGGAGGCAGTGGAAGACAGGAGTGCCTGGCGTGCTCTGGTCCATGGGGTCACGAAGAGTCGGACACAACTAAACAACAACAAATAAAATAAGTCCTAAAACTTCAAATCTGGTACAGAATTGATCCTACAAAAGGCTTGGGGGGGGCAGGCATTAGCTTTATGTTTGTTCCATGTCATTGATTTCTTTCAGATCATGACCCCACCCAGGCTTCACGGTTCAATTGTGCAGCTCTTGCCCTAGGTACAATAATTAATTATTACACATCTGCACTCAGCAGAAAACTATTTAATTGAATACCAGCTGCTGGCAACCACTAGAGGTGGAGTGGAGAAGGGAACAGTGCTGTTGTGCTCAAATCCTGTTCATGGGTTTCCCATAGGCATCTGCTTGATCAGAACAAGATGCTGGACTAGATGGACCATTGGCCTGATCCAGCTCTTCTTTTTATGTTAATTCTGCCCATTCCTTTTAAGCTTATTTTTTAAAAAAAGTTAAAGGAAAAGAGCTTTAAACTACAAAACACATGTTTAATTGCACTTCAAGATATAAAGGCACGAATACTACAAAATCAACATTTTCAGGTTCTAGATAACAAGAAGAGAGAAATATTTTTTAAAAGAAAAACAAAGTGAGGCCAAAGTGTCAATCGAGGCAGAGTTAGCAGTGGGCATGTCATGGTACTATAGAGAGCACAAGTGAAAATGGATTTGAATCAGATGAGCGCAAGATCCCACCAGCGTGTGTATGACCCACTTCTGACAAAGTGCCGCTGGTGATGAATTAGGCACAGCAAGTTCTATAGTAAAGAGGGACAATTATTTTCTCTACTGAGCCAACCACTCCCAGCCTACGTCGAAACAAATGGGAGAGCCTTGAAGGCGCCGCAGGTTTCTTTGTTGTCTTCACTGTTTTGAACCTGATGACTCAATTGCAACAGAAATGCTTAAACAAAGGCATTTCTACCCAGTTATTTGGCCGAGCTCTTTGACAGTTCCCAAACAATTGGTGGTTGGGACTTGGGACTAATGTAATAATTTGGGGTGTGATGTTTCTCCATGTCTGGTTTATAACTGGGTGTTTTTTATTTTATTTTCTAAACAGGGCCAAAAGGGCCACAAGCCCCACTGCTGGGGGAAAGTACATTTCAGTGCCTCTATCCCCCCCCCCCGGATAAGAACATATTGATGTGCACCATCGCAATCTCCAAGCAGCGAGAGACTCCAGAGTACTTGTGCTTACTCAGGGTTTGATTTCCTTGAATCAAGGTCAATGGAGACTAAGTGGACTGGTGGTTTAAAAATTTAAAAATTGCTACTGTATATACAACACAGAAGTAACAGGGGCCCTGCTCAGATAGGTGGGAACTTTCTGCATTCTCAGTTGGGCAGTCAGGCACACACAGGAGGTATCCTAGGCTGAGGAAGTATTGTTTATTGTCAAGCTGCCCAGAAGGGCTGCTATGCAGTTCCAGCCTGTGGGATAACCAGCCTCATATAACCAACATGCTTCAGTCTAATTAATGCATGAAGGGGTTAAAACCATAGAGTAAGCTGTCCTGTTAGGCCCAGTTCACCCTGGGAGGGACTAGGCTATCGAGCCTTTGTTTCCCCAATCTATTTGAGAAGCTCAACATGTGAGGAGGTCTGAGCTGGTTGCTCCAGCTTAACCACTTGGCTCTTACAAGGCTCTCCTGAGTTTAGGTTAAAGAATTTTCACCACTGTAACTAAACCAAGTTTTACTGCCTCTGCAACTTTTTCTGAATGCTTTCTTAAAAAGCACATGAATCTGACTTTTGGAGCATTTGTAAGTAAAGCATTTTAAACTTATCAAAGATGTAGCCTTTTTCTATGCTAGGGGAAGAAAGAAGTTTTTGGAATTCGCAATGGCGTATTTTAAAGGTCTAACAGCCTATAGTTCCACACTTCACTTTGCTGTATATTTTGTGATTTTAAATATTTGCTGGGATTCTCTCACCAAAGAGTACTAGCCCCAGACTTGGATCTTGGCATCCGTGAATTCTCCTTCAATATGTTTTTTTTTCTTGCTCCAACACATCCTTGGACATGTTTACACCCAAAGGGGAAAATAAAATGATGCCACATTCTGTCAGTACTCTGGAATGCAGGAAAATGGTGCTCACTTTAGAATTAGCATTAAGCCAGCACCACAGAGATGTGGAGTACTAAGTCAGTGCCAGCCCCTATCAGTCATGCAGCATTGGCAGAAGAAATCTAATCAGTCTAGACTGCAGAGTTTGGAAAGGCCGAAAGAATGATTTGCCCAGTCCCCAAAGATCAGTTCATTGGTATCTGTCTGGTGTAATCAACACAAAACCATCGTCGGTGGATCTCCTTAGACAAATAATGCAAATAAACGTATTTTGTTTTCTTAACAGCTTAAGTACCGGCATGATGTTACTGTATTATGCAAACCATATGCTATATACTACAAAGCACCGAATTTTTCGCTCTATAAGATGCACCAGACCCCAAGATGCACCTAGTTTTTGGAGGAGGAAAACAAGAAAAAAAATCTGAATCTCAGAAGCCAGAACAGCAAGAGAAACCGCTGCGCAGTGAAAGCGGCAATCCCTCTTGCTGTTCTGGCATTCGCTCCATAAGACGCACACACATTTCCCCTTACTTTTTAGAAGGGAAAAAGTGAGTCTTATAGAGCAAAAAATACAGTAATTTAAAGGATGGTGTAGCATCTCTAAAGACGAACAGGTCTTTGTTTAAATACATTATCACCATGGCTAGAATTCACAACGAAGGGATTACAAAGTTCGTCCTATTCTACTGAAAGAGAGAGAGAGAGAGATTTGCCAGTACTACACTACTACAACTACAACAAAACACCTCTTTTCTATTTCAGACAATAAGTGTATGTGTGTGCCTCTCACGAAGATTGCATCATCGGGTCATAAACTATCAAAGCCTCTTTCTTTAGATAATTGAGGCAATGGATATATACTAATGCAACACAGCAAACCCACTACAAAACAAGAGAGGTTGAGAGTTTCTTCCCGTTGCAATTGCCTAGTACAAATTGTTTTGACATTTACATTAAAAAACAAACAAACAGTCACACTCTTTGGGGTCAAAACGACCACACTAATCCATTTGGAAGCAGAACACACTGTCAGATTGTAAAAATGTCAGGCAAGCACCCATTAGGCCTGGATAACTAATGTGCCCACCAGGAGGATAACGTCATGGGTGACAATTAATGCCAGGAGCCAGCAGCATTGGTCGTGCCAACAACACTAAAGACTCTGCATTCTTAATAAGACCTTTAAATCTGGATCCAGTTTTGATGCTCAGCTATGATGCACTGCTGCTGTTGTTTTTAATTATGTCCCGTTTCATGTTTTAATATGGTTTTACTATATGTATTTTATATATGCCGTGCATCCTGATCCCAGGTGTGTTTATTCTGAAGTCAATCCCTCTGAGTTCTTACTCCCAAACAAGTGTATGCAGGAGTGCATTTTAAAAATACTGCTAACCTGAATCTTTGAAATAATACAAAATAAATAAAGTTGTGGGTAGGTGTGCATTTTTATTACTGTAATTTTGCAACTTCAGGACTTGATTGCACATCCTTTCTGGAAGGCAATTTGTTTCGAGATCAGTGTACCTTGAGCACCAGCTGCGGTTTCTTAAGACTTTCACTGCGCTTTAGGAGGTATTCCTAACGGATCACACGAGTTCCCTTGTCAATGCTCAGGACAACGAAAGATGTTCAGGCCACCTACCTTAACTGTATAATATACAATTTGTGAAGGACTGTCGCGCCCAACAATATAGGCCCTTGAAGAAATCCTCGGAGAAACCTCAGAAGAAACAAAGCTCCACATCCTAATTTCAAAATAAATTCATTTGTATATATTGTTAGAGGTTGCTTTATATTTTAAAGAGACACATCTGGTGCATTGTAGAGAAGAGTCCCCAATTACTTTTTGAACAATCCATACCTTTTGCACAGCAGCAAAGGGGTTACGGATGAGGGAACCCATATACATTATGTGCATTTTATTTTTTTTAATTAAAAAAGGATTTCAACTTAAATAGTCTGAAATCAAGGCTATACTGGATTTATATTGCGGTTAAGCTGAGGGAAAATATATTGATAGGCTTCTTTCAGACCCTCCAAGTGTCCCTATTTTCCAGGGACAGCCCCAGGTTTTGAGAAGCTGTCCCAGTTTCTGATTTGATCCCAGAATGTCCCACTTTTCCTTAGGACATTATTTTCACCAGAGAAATGTTGGAGCCAAGATCAGTAACTATACAACCTATAAAAGACACCTGAAAGCAGCACTGTATAGGGATTTTTTTTTTTTAAAAAAAATATGCTTTATTTTGTCTTTTCTGTATGTTGGAAGCCACCCAGCGTGGCAGGAGCAACCCAGTCATATAAATATTATTATCATTACTATTATGGAATAGGAGTCCCTTTTTTTGTTGGAGAAATGTTGGAGGGTATTGTTCTTTCTGGGAAAGACTAGAGTATTGAAATGGCAGGAGATTGGTATGAATGGTGAAGCTGCCACAGATCTTACATAAACATGCTCGCTCCTTGAATTTGACTTGAGAATTTAAGCCCACCCTGTTTGTGGGATCTGAATCGGGGCCGGGTTGGAGCGACCGCCATAAGATCGCAAATTCCTTCCCACTAGGAACCGCCGTTTGCGTTAGCCGGCGGCCGAAGCCGAGAGGCCCGCGAGGCAGATGCCTGTACGAGAATACCTCGCCCGCCGTAGGCGAGGCGGCTCTTGCCCAGCAGCTCCGACGGCCATCTTTGCTTCGGGCAAGTGGTTCCCTCAGCCTGAAGCCCTTGAAGCCCCATCCTTGTTCAGGATTGAAACAGACGACCAACAAGTGAAACATGTTGCCGGAGGGGCGGGGGGAAGGACTTTACAAGCATATACAAAGGTGTCTTTTTGGGGCGGGGGAGAGAAAAAAGGGGGGAATGCCCGTGACAAAAATGGCGGAAACGGAACCCCCTCGACACCGAAGCGATTGGGTGAGGAAGGGCGGGAGGACATGAAAAACGGAGGGAGTGGAGGGGAAAGAACTCTCGCGACATCTCACGCGAGGCCGGAAGAGGCTGCGGACGGGGAGCTTGAGCGCAGTCCGCCCGCTGGTTCAGGCCTCCCCTCAGCCCTACGTGTGCGTAGGCGTCGTCGGGCTGCTTGGCGGCTACGCACCGGAGACGGCGTAGGGGCTTTGGAGAATCGGTAGGGCGGCGGCGGCATAGTAGTAGTAGTAGCAGCAGCCAGAGCAGCAGCAGCAGCACCGCCAGACGACGGACTGAGGGGGCGGGCAGCTCGCTCCGTGCCGCCGCGGCTGAGGGGGACGAACGCCAGCGAGAGGAGCAGCAGCAGCGCCGCCGCCGCCGCCTCGGAGAGCAGCCATGGGTGAGTCTCTAGCCCGGGCTCCTGAGGGAAGGAGGGATGGCGGCGCTGAGGGCGGGCGCCTGTGACAGTTGGAGGGGCGATGGCGGCGGCGGCGGGGTCTCCCGGCCCTCCCTCAGGCGCCCCCGCCCGCCCGCCCGCCTGCCTTTCTTCCGCAGCGGGGAGGAGAAGCCGTGACATGGTGGCCGTGCCTCAAGCTTCCTGCTCGCCCTCTTGGCGGAGACGGCGAAGGTGACGCCTCGCCTGAGCGCGTCCACACCGCCCGCCTCCCGCTCCCCCTCCCAAACCCGGTTCGTGGGGGGGGGGTTTCATTTTAATTTTATTTTTGAAGAGGGGGTCCCAAGCCCCGTGCAGCAGGGCGGGGGCGATGCCTCCTAGACGCCAACTCCCCACGAACTCTGGTTTTTTTTTTTTAATTTCTATTTCAAATCTCTCTTTCCTCCCTTCTATGACTGGAAGCCCCCCCCCCCATTTCCATTTATTTTTTTACAACGCTTTCCACTCTGGCCTTATGCAGCTCTCTCTATCTTTCTCACCCTTGCAAGCAATGCTGGCTGCAACCTCATTTCTCTCTCTCACTCTCTCACACACACCATTTCCTGCGTCTTATTTTACAGTGGACTCCTTTTCTACTGCTCCCCACCCCGCGCTTTTCTTCTTTATTCGGTTTTTTTTTTAATGCAGTGAAACGAAAAACGCTTGGGGAAAAAAGAACTGCTTTCTCGTTCCTTGCATCATTATCTCTCCCACGGCTTCCCCAGTTTAGTCCCCAAATTTAGGATGGATGGAATTTGATGGGAGGAATCGAGGAGCGCTGGAAATATGCATGAGGCGAGCTGGGAGGGACCGGAAAAAAAAAAGAAATCTCAGAACAGGAAAGAAGGAAGGGCAGGAATGAAGGTGTATTAGTCAGAAGTGAATGGGGCTGGACACAGTAATAGCGTGATGCTCCCGGTTTCTGTTAAATAAAAGCAGCTGCAGTGTTGAAAGATGCTTCTTTGGGAGGGAAGCACGTTTTTTTTTAAAGACGGAAAGCATGATTTTGCTCCTGTTCTCTGGTCCCACCCTGAAAAAGCAGCTGCACATGAAGAAGTAGTGTGCATATATCATTATGTCCATGGGTATATGTGGCCATGTTCAAATATTTGAATCTGCTGAAAGTGTGATAAACTTAAGACCTCAGTACTGACACTCTTGCTTAGGTGTAGGTTCCTTTTAATTCAACTGCTATATAACTTCTGTATAGAAGTGATTAGGATTGCACGAGCGAAAATGTTTGCTTCATTTTGCCATCCTAAAGATGGTTGTTTTTTATACTCTTCTTTTCAAAGATATGTGTAAAAATTTACACATGTTAATTTTTAAAGAAAAAGACAGCTATTTATTGTAGGACTGAAAAATACTGTTTCCATATTCAAACAGTTGTTTCATGATACAGCGACTAAGCGCTTATTTTTCCTAAACCTAAAGGTGTAATATTTTTACAGGTCTACGTCTTTGCTGAGATTTCATCTTTGAGATATTTATGGGGTATTTATAAATAGTTATATCTCAGACCTGTACTTTCAGCAGAAAAACACAATTATACCTTCACAAAATTGCTGCCCTTGAGGCTATTTGTACAGGTGATGCTTGAGAGATTGTGGCTATCATATCAGCAGTTATGTTACTTCTAAGCACCTAAACAGAAGTGGAATGTGAAACTATGCTTGTTTGTAAGTATTAGAGTTTAAAGGTGTTTACTCCAAAGTGGATAAGGATTGTCCTCTCAAGTAACTAAATTTTGTACAGGGTTGTAGCATGTGCCTTTATGCCAGAATTTTCCATGTAGGCCATGGGAATATAATTGGGGGCTGGGTGGGAGTGGAATGCTTTGAAGGCTATGCAGTTATGACGTGGTAAATTGCTTCATGTTTTCTTGTTATCTAACTGCATTTTGAGCTACTAAAAGTTAAGCTACGGAAAAGGATTCTCCATGATTGGCTTCAGAAAATCATAATTTCAAGAGTAACTTTCTGTTACCTGACTTTTAGGGTTGTTCCTAGCTGTAGAAATCACATTTCTTAGTTTGTCCTCTGTAATAAATTTAGAGATGAGATATTTTCAATGCCTGTTCTTTAGCTTGAAGCTTTGCCTTCAGTGTTGCAAAAGCTGAAAACGATTCTTAACTTTGTAGACTCAAGATCAGTTACAAAGCAGCTCATGTTAACTGCATGGTTTCTAACAAAGCAAGTTTCCCTGCTGAACTCAGTTAAAAATTAAAATACAAGCATTGCTTATTATCAGTCAGCTCTGAAAAATAATGTAGATATGCTTCATCATTTCAGCAAGTTAGCAGGAAATAAACAGGCAGGAAAGCCTTGGGGAATGCTTTGGTATTCTAAAGAATTGGTCATTAATGGCATAGCATCACATCTGCTTTCACATGGCAGCTTTTAAAATCTGGCATACAACTTCATTTGTTCTCAGTTTTCAGTTTGTGTGCTTACACTTATTCTAGTTGGAAAAACATGCACAGATATTCCTTGGTGTTATATATACATTGGGCAGAGTGACCACAAAAGGCCTTATTGTAAAAGGTTGCTATCTACAGTGGTGTTGACCTAATACCTAGCATTCAAATGAGAACATTCCTCAGTTGTCCTGCTGATCCTGTCCTACTCAATCCATGCCAAGTCTGGTTAAACCAGACTTTGGTAATTTATTACTGTGTCTTGGATTTACACTCTGCTTGGTGGGGTGCTTCAAGGTTGTTCAGTTGGGTTACGTTTTCAAATATGAGCTAAGCTTGCAACTCACTTTGTTGTGGTTGCTGTAAATATGATTGTCAGACCCTAAATTAATCCAGCTAAATCGTGTGATTACTGGTAGCATCGTAAATGCATACCCATTATGGTGTAAAGACTGTCATGCAGTGGAGTACGGTGTGTCCTTGAAAAGAAATTGAAATCTTTGGTGGTTTTGGAGCGCACCATGAGTTTAGGCACCAGGTGCTTTATTCCTGAGAAGTTTGCTCAAGGAGAAGCAGTGCCTATTGAGCAGTTCCAAGTGGCTGAGGCAGCCATATACAAAAGTCCTGCCCTACCTGCAGAACGTCAGTGGCTGGCTGGCTATTTCTGGTTGTGGTTTCAGCTGAGCACTAAGAGAAGATCAAAGACACGTGATGGTGTGACTGTATTGGCATATTTCCAAATTTTACATATGGTTCATGCCTTGTCTGATCATGGGAATCCAGGCTTTCATGTCATAGGGAGAGGGAAAAGAAGTGCAGTGTAGTTCAACTACTACTCTGTTCTGCTTGGACACAGAGTACCGTAACTTAAGGGAGGGGGCTTATGGATGAAGCCTGTAAAGCCCCACTCCTGATTTTCTGCAACATACTCAGTGGGCTAGAAAGCTCTGATTCTTTCTAGCCAAAGCTGCTTGTTTCATCAAGTATTATACAGTACAGCTGAAAGTACTGTATGGCTTTCAGGGTTGGAAAGATTTGTAACCTTGTTGGATTTTAACTAGTATTGTTGGATTTTAACTAACCAGGAGATGCAACTTGAAACATACTTTCCAACCAGAGAAAGACTACTGTAGTAGCTGAGGAGGTACAGCCACTTGCTTGTGAGTTTACATTAATGCCTTGGCAGCACATTAAATCTCTGCTAACAGTAAACGTGTGTGTGTGTGTGTGTGTGTGTGTGTGTGTGTAAATAAAATAAAATAAAAAACCCAACCCAGTACCCATAGCTAATGTAGGCGATATAGTAAAGCCGTAGTAGCATAATGAAATCCAGTTTGAACATCTGGGGTAGCCAGTGTGCTTCCCTCCAGGTGATGTTGAGGTGAAACACCCATCACCTTTTGGCAGTGTGACCAGTGGTAATGGATGATGGGAGCTGTAGTTGCAGCAAGATCTGGAGGGCTTCAGGTTAAGTACGCTGGTATAAGTCATTATGAGGTAGATCTTAGATTATTCCCAGGAAGTCAACAATTTATGACTAGTATTAGGTTACTATAGGATCAGACCAAGTTCTAAGTTCCTTAAGATGTATGTGCCTTTCAGAACATCTTTGCCAAGAATCACAGAAGATGAAAGCCACGTTGAAGTTGAATGGATGTGTTTAGTAGAGCTCTAAAATGTACTTTTAAGACCACATCCTCTTCTTCAGTTTACCCACAAAGCCAAATAACCTTAGCTTGTTTGAAAATGTTGTGCATCATGCTTGTGATATCTGTTCTTGAAAAATTTGTGTAAAGATACTGCATGCTAATGTAACCTTGAGGATAGCTTTTAAGTCACTGTGAATAACACTTGGACATGAGCAAATAGTTAGTAACTTTCAGAGTTTAAATTGTTTTCTCCATGGCTCTGATCCAATTTTAACTCCTGTCTTGCTAGCACCATGGCTTAAATCAGGGGTCAGCAACCTTTTTCAGCTGTGGGCTGCTCCACTGACTCTCAGACCATGTGGTGGGCCGGACTATATTTTTTTGGGGGGGGGGATGAACAAATTCCTGTGCCCCACAAATAATCCAGAGAAGCATTTTAAATAAAAGGACACATTCTAATGTAAAATCCACTGATTCCCAGACCGTCTGCGGGCCGGATTGAGAAGGCTATTGGGCCACACCCGGGCCTTAGGTTGCTTACCCCTGGCTTAAACTGTTCACATTTGTACATGCAGGAAGCCTTTATAACTGCATGCTCACTCGTTCTAATTAAAACATTATTTTCTGCTTGTTATTTGAATTTGATTATAGATTATTTCTGACCAGAAAATTTAATTGCCTAAAGTTGTCATGACATTAGATAATTGACATGTGGGTGGCCCTGTCGACATGTCAAAGTTGGCCTGCAGGTTGAGGGAATATAAAGGACTGCCTACACCAGCTAAAAAAAAGTTTCTACTTTTGACTGATCCATATTGTACAAACTCGTTTGTCCTAAATATCTACTTGGATTTTCCTCAGTATTTTAGAGGTAGTGCTTGTTTTATCTAAGACTTCTGCTACAAAATTTCCTGACAGTTTAATTCCCTGTAGTTCAGTCCTTGCAAAAGTCCTTGTTGATATGAACAGAGTTAGACTCTCATCAGCTCCAGCCAGCATCATGGTTAGTGATCAGGAACAATGGAAGCTGTAGTCCAGGCATGTCCAACCAGTAGATTGGTAGATCCCCGGCTAATCCTGGTAGGTCGTGGGACCCTTCTCGATCGTGGGATTAAATAAAGTTTACTGGAAGTTAACAAATAAAAGCAGAAGAACTCTGGACAATCCTCCTCAAAAAAGCTCAACAACTCTGGGCAGTCCACCCACTCCACGAAGGCTCCTCCTTCCTCCAATGGGTAGATCACTGCCAGTTTTTTTATACTGGGAGTAGATCACAGTCTCTTGGGAGTTGGCTGTGCCTGCGTGTAGTCCAACAACATCTGGGGCCATGAGGTTTGTGGTCCCTGATCTAAAATCTGAATTATACTACGAGTCAAGGAGTTGTCTTGAAGTACACTCAGGAGAGGTCAGAATTCTAGCATATGTGTTTAAAAGTTCATTGCATGGCAGGATGGTGCCTGCTGCCTTGAAAGCGGTGGTGGTGCGACCACTCCTAAATAAACCTGGATCCCTTGGACTGGAATACCTGCTGCATACTTATCACCCACTTCTTGAGGAAGGTGGTTCCAAGGCAGCTGCAAGCATTCTTGGATAATCAGATTATTTAGATCCATTCCAGTCTAGGTTCAGGCCTAGCCATGGGGCTGAATCTTATTTGGTTGCTCTGATGGATGACATTTTCTGGTCAAGCATGCATCTTTATCTTCAACAAGTTTATTGAAAAGTCCTTCTGGATTCGGTGGGATTTGTTCCCTGACAAGTATAGTTAGGATTGTAGTCATAGAAGTCTAACATAACAAGAGTGCTGTTTTTTCTAATTCAATATATTTTTTGTGTTTTTCCTGTGCTTCTTGAATTGCATTTCTGATAGGTGTTGCACTGGTAAGTAATTTGCAGACAGAAGATCTGATCAGTGTATCAGAGCAGTAGGTAACTAAGTAATACTGAATTGCATGCTACTTCGTATCCCGCTGTCACCTTTGTTTAACTGACTGGCATTTCTGGTGAAACTCTATGGCCCTCTGTTAAATTGAACATTTAAAAACGTGCATTAGGCCCTTTCCTGTAGCATTTTTATTGACTGATATCTGCTGTATATGTTGGAAAGTTGTTTGTTTGATGTGCATTTGGGCACCTCTTAAGATATAAGCAGATTTTGCCTGATGGTCGCTAAGATCAAGGAAAAGGTTTTTGTCTGCTTAGATACAGTTGGGCACCATTTTGAATCAATATGGTGAACTGAATCTTTCAAAACTGCATTGATTTCAACCATTGATTTTAAAACTTCATGTTGTTGTTGTTTCTTAAAACTCCTGAAGCACCTGGTACAAAGTAGATAATTATTTCATAATATTTAAACAAGACATAAGTAAGTTGGCCTGTAGTATACAGTACTTCCTATTTTTATTCATTTTTAAAATTCTAGTTTTGATGACAAAACCCCCCACTATTTTTGGCAGTTTCCAGTATCTCAAAGTCTCAAGTAGATTCCAGCATGAAGATCACATGGTAGTTAAAGCAGACTGAATAGTGAAATTGCTTTAATTTTAACTTATTGGAACTTAAAATTGACAAAGATTTTATGCACTGTAGTTAGCTGGAATGACTTATGATATATAGAGAGATTTGCATGCAGAAGTCACAATAAACTTTATCTTGCAGTGATGGCTGGAGGCAAAAGTTTCCTACCCCCTGTAGATCACTTTGACAAAGTGAGCAGGACTGTTCACCTGTCACTCACTTGTCACATGACATCAGGTGATTTGACCTCAAAAGAAGAACTGGAAGCACACACTAAGTATTGTCCTAATTGTTCTGTGAGAAGAGATCACCTTTATCTGTAGCTTTGCAGTACAGTGTGCAAGTTCATTTCTCAGTTAAATACCGGATTTTGGCTTCATATCCATGCCAACCTCTCTGCACATGCATATATTGCACAGTACAGTTGCAGCATGTGCATTTAGTAGACATATTTTACAAGGCATGGGAACTTGGCTCTTTTCAGTTAGCTAGTTTTCTCTGATCTAGTTCACATAAACAGACACGATAAGAGACACACAGTGGTCCAAAGAATATCTTAACAGGTTAAGTTGCTGAGCCCGCTGATCTTATATATATTTTTTCCACCTATATGTCAAGTACTATGTTAGTTCAAAGCTCAAATTATGAGTGCTTGTGAATTTACCAACCAAAGAGGAACAATTACTTCGCATCTAATGGGAAGACAATGTTTTAACTGGTATCTATTTGCTCATGCCTCTGAGAAGTACTATGCACTGAATTCACAAGTAAATGGGCTTGCTCAGGTGTGTATATGAGTGTGATATGAAGAAATGTCAAAATTTGTGCTGTATTTAAGCATAGAAATTGCATGCACGGTCGTACCTCAGAAGTTGAATGGAATTCAGTGTGGAAGTCCGTTCGACTTCCAAAACATTCAGAAACTAAAGGGCAGCTTCTGATTGGCTGCAGGAGCCTCCTGCAATCAATCGTAAGTCGCGGAAGTCCCGTTGGATGTTCAGCTTCCAAAAATAGTTTGTAAACCGGAACACTCACTTCTGAGTTTGTGGCGTTCGGGAGTCAAAATGTTTGAGAACTAAGCTGTTCAAAAACCAAGGTACAACTGTATGATTCTAGTAATTTTCTTAGCACAGCTTGATTTAATCGTGAGAAAAGGTTCTTTTAATAAGCAATATATCATGCATTTTAAGCAAGAGATAATAAACTGTAATCCTAACCAGTGTAAACACTAGGATTAGTTGTAAATATATCTTAATGGTTATATTGTATTTTAATATTCTGTTGGAAGCCACCCAGAGTGGCTGGGAAAACCCAGCCAGATGGGTGGGGTATAAATAAATTACTATTATTACTATTATTATTATTATAGCAACCAATAAACAGCAAGTTTTGCTTGGAAATGTCTGAAGTACAAATGGGACCCTTTATTCAGTGATGTGACTGTGGTTTTTTTTTACACATTTTGGTAAGGGTAGAATACTTGTGCAGAAAAATATGTATAGAAACCAATCCTAAGTACTGTACAATCAGCAACCACTTCACACTGGGGTTCTGTTCTCGGCCCCCTGCGTGCGTTGCTGTAGCGTGTATAAGTGCATTATGTCCCACCCTTGTTTCACCCTTTTAGTGACGTGTTTTGTGATGTTTTCAGTTAGAAGAGGTTCATGGCTACACTGGAGGCTCCTGATCAGTGTTAGAAACTCAGCTGTTGTAAGCTTATTGTCAAATGGCACCTTAAACCTAGATTATGGTCACCACTCTGGAATACCTGACATGGCAGCTGGGGGAAGGAAGACGTTCCCTAGCCAAACTCATTTCCTGGCTGGAGTGAGCCAATAAAACTTTGTGTGCAGTTTTGCTGTGGATTATAATGCATACTAAAATACCCACAAACACACACACTAGTTCTCTGCCCATTGCTTTAAGGAAAAGTGTTGCTGGAAGGATTTAGAAAACTACTTCTGATAAAGAAAATAAGCTTTGAAGGTTTATATGACAGCAACTTAATAACTATAGTAATTCTATTTCAAGTTGCTAAGCAGCTTTGTTCTAGCACTTCCCTTTCCTTCTTTCAGAAAATCTGCTTAATGCGAAGTTGAGGAAAGGATGAATATAGAAAATTATTGGTCTCTTTTTCATTAGAGCGGTTGTTAAAGGTCTTTGCTTCTGTATTTTGTACTGTTTTGCCTTCCACTAATGTTGCAAGTTCTCTGCTTCCTGTTTTTGCATAGATTTTCTTAATTGATTTGCATGTTGTGCAGTGGAAGAGCATGGACATTTATGGTTCATTGATGATTCAATGATCAGTTTGTGAGTTCACGTTTGTGAGACAACTTGGCCAGCGCAGAAATGATGTAAATTGCTTTAGCAAACTCAGCAAGTGAAATTTTGGAGATCCGTAGAATCATCTAAAAATGTACACCATGCTAACAGAACATTAAAGATGAACAAAGTGCAACTTCATTCCTTCCTTTTCCTGATTTAGTTTGGTTTTGATTTTAATAAAACTCGGGTAACAGTGGGGGCAAATACTACCCTTTCTCTATTGAATGAAGATTTTTGAAGCTATTAAATGAAAAACTAAATACAGGGGCAACAAGCAACTACTCACTAACTCAATGCAGACGTTACATCTAATTCCTGGTCAGCAGTAAGTCTCTGTCAGAGGACAAAATAGAGATTGAAAAGGCATGAGTCATCTTCTCTCCCTCCTGAAGGTTCCATTGTCACCTCTGGACCTTCCATACCTTTTACATTCTGCACTGACAAATTGGATTTGTCCTAGCAGTTGCTGCCTTGTAATTCAAATAATAAATAAAGTTGTTTGCTTTATGTTCCTATTTTTAGGGAAAATTTCTCTTGACTTGAGATGTGCTTTTCAAGGCTGAATAAATCCCAAGAAACTGATTAACTGGACTTCTAGGAATTTGAACTAGTTTTCAAGTCCTGGTAGCATTGAAAAGTGGAATTTTGTGCAGTAAGCTAGAGGTTTGCTAGCATAGTGACTAATTTCAACTAAGACTTCAGTGTTATATTGGCTTTCCTGCAAGCAAACCCCATTGAACTCAGTGGGACTTCTAAGTAGACATAGCACTGTGTTCTTAAGCATTGTTTTGGAATAATTTATTTTGCAACTTCTTAGTCCCAAGAGGGGTATGGTAGGCTTCATAGTAACCACGTCCTTGAAAAGAATAAATTACAGTTTATTTTTATTCAAATAATCAAGGTTCATATCTAGTGATGTGGGGTGTAAATTTAATACAAGAAAAAAATCAACAACTGAATTGATACAGTACTAGTCAAATGACTATTCCTAGGAAATGCACACACAAATGAGCATGTTAATAGTTTTCAACGCCCCTTTAAAATTAAAATCTAAATAACGTATTAAGCTGTCATGTCGTAAAGTATTCAGTAATTTCCAAGTGAAGCTTTGAATCAGTGTGGAAATGTTTCATTCCAACCAAGCACACTCTGATTTTTTTTCCTGATGTAAACTAACTTAGTTTGAGTCAAACCATTGTAAATGAATATGGTAGGTTAAATCTTGATTGATTTTAAATTTAAGAAAATAGAAAACTTTCCAGAAAACTCACATCACTGTTCATATCCCTGTACCATCTAAATTGTATGAGTCATGCTGAGAGGAAGGGGATTAGGAGTTGAAAGTATAGTTGAGGCTATCACACAGGAACGTGCCATACCTACATCATATACCGTATTTTTCACTCTATAAGATGCACCAGACCACAAGACGCACCTAGTTTTTGGAGGAGGAAAACAAGAAAAAAATATTCTGAATCTCAGAAGCCAGAACAACAAGAGGGATTGCTGCGCAGCGAAAGCAGCGATCCCTCTTGCTGTTCTGACTTCTGGGATAGCTGCGCAGCCTGCATTTGCTCCATAAGACGCACACACATTTCCCTTTACTTTTTAGGAAGGAAAAAGTGAGTCTTATAGAGCAAAAAATACGGTAATCTTCATTGGTCTCTGAAATCACCCATTGAGGCCCTATTTGCATGCCTGCTGGTGGGTTTGGTCAGGCTGCTGGGAACATGAGAACGTGGCCTTTTGTGTTGTGGCTTCTCTCCTGTTGAACACTCTCCTCTATGTTTGACCCCATGTATTTTCAGTCTGCCTTCAGTTAGATAGCCAGTTGGGGTTTAAATTGACTTTTTTATTAATATAAGATTTTTTTACATGGCTAATTGGCATGTAGTTTTAATGATTGAGTTGATGATGATTTATTTTTATTGTCAATTGCTGTTTGCATCTCATGATAAAGCATAATCAGTGTGATCAAAAGTGTCCTGCTTTGCTTCCTCGATGCTTCTGGGGCCACAAGCCATGTCCAAACCTGAACTCATGGTTTCCCCCAAAGAAACTATCATCATTAAGCCAAGAACAAACCTTGGTTAGCACTTGGTTGTTTGGGGATAACTGGTTTGATACCACAAGTCAAAGTTTGTGATTTGTTGCTCCCAGACTAGGCAGGAGTGGGGAAGGACCTACGGTGGTGCATGCTGCTTGTTTGTGTTAAGACGTAATTCAGCCTTCATTCTAGTTTTGAAGTGATGTGTGATTTAGTCAGATAGTTACTTCAGATTGGAAGATCTCAACAGAAATCACAAGAAGCCTTGTGACCAATTGAGGAAGGCCTTAGGACTTTCAGAAGTAGACCATTTTGTTGGTTGTCTAGGCAACCAACTGATCTGCTTTTTCAGGCACTTTGGGAAATGTTGGACTTGACTTTAGGCAAGATGACAACATTTTAACTCTGCAAGCTAGGTTTCCGTATTTCCAGTTGTAGCAGCTAACTTTTTTTATCGCTGCAATTCATTGCTCAAATGATAGAACTGTTAGTAACTTGGCAGGCGTTTCTTTTATAGTTTGGAAAATTGAAATAAAAATACTGTTCCACCTTCCTGGTCTTAATTTGCTGCCGCTGCTGTAGAATTTTTAAGCTGGTGAAGGCTTTATGACTATGGACCAGTTACCGGTACATGTGCATAAACAGCATACTTCAGGTGCTGCACATATGGAGAAATTGAGAGTTCTGTAAACATAGGCTCTCTGTTGCTGAGGTGTACAGGCATTTTGTCCCAAGTTCACAGTTGAAGCACAGGCTTGGAGAAATGGATGGATGGATGCTCTCTCACTCATTCTAAAATGCATATGAAATGTATTATTTCCTTAAGCTTGATGTAGACTTAAGTAGTGAGAGGAAAAGGATAAATGTTGGTCCAACTACCTAGAAGATGCTTGTGGCATCCCTTTGACCACTATATGTGGAGGTAGTGTACTGCAAACCAAGTAGCTGGCTAATATAGGGCCATTCAGAAGCAGCATATTTAAGAAGTTCTCCGTTTGGGCTTTATTGTGGGCTTATATTAACTAAGTTCTCCATTTGGGCTTTATTGTGGGAAAAGCTTGGCAGCCAAACACAAGGGCTATGTGTAGGAGTCAATAGATGGAAAGGGTTGAATGAGTTGCCAGTAGAGGATGCAGTTTGACTTGCTTGTCAGATAATTCAAGGGTTTACGAAACTGGTACAGGGTTATGTATATTCATCTGGCATCATATTTATGATCTTCTCATAATGTGCAGGTTGTTCTTTCAATCTGTTTCCATGTTTAATTTTTACGGCAAATTATGACTGTTATGGGATTCTTCATACTGCACTTTTATGTTTAAGGAACCGAACTATTCAAAATGTACCTATTACATTGTATGTTACCATGATCATACTAGTGAAACAAAGTATTAGATAGCTCACGAGGATTTTCCCATGAATAGCATACAAAATCATCTGGAGCATCGCAGAAAGCTATGATAGCTGTAACATTGACTGTTTGTCTTTGCCCTGCAGCTGTTTGATCTTACCAATCCCTTTATTGTTTTTTCTTATTTATTAAAAACACTGCTCATATTGGAGAGCTGTACAAGAATATTAAAGTGCATCATGGTGGATAAAAATCAACGATTTAAAAATAAAATAAAATCAGATTTTTTTAAAAAAAATTAAATTGGATTTTTAAAATAAAATGCTTTTGGAGGAAAAATCTTTCCAAAGATAGTTTTCTATTTAAGTGACATTATAGTCCAAAGGCTATTCATCAGGAAATAAGGATTTGTTTTAAGTTTTTCAATTGTTTAACCCATCAGTTAACAAACATGGATCAATATGCTATAATGTTACTGTTTTAGTTAAATAAATTGTTTAAATTGTTATGAAGGCAATGATTATTTTTCTCTTTCCAATCAAATACAGCAGAAAAGTTATCCAAATATAAGCAGCTCTTAAACCTCACCATAATTTCATAATTATCTGTCTATGTATTTCTAATAGTATAACCAAATCAGTATTATTGATATAACTGTAAAAACTACTTTGAAATTTTAATATTCTAAAAACAAAACCTTCCTCTGGTTGTAAATATGAAGATTATACCAGCAAGAACAAGTCTTTCTGGGGGGGAAAAGGAAAAAAAAGATTTAAATCAAGTCTGACTGACTAGTGATTTAAATCAAGTCTGACTGACTAGTGATTTAAATCGTGATTTAAATTGATTTCTTTTAAATCAAACCACCCTGAAATTCATGCCAAAACATTAGAATACAGGAAGAAAGGGCAGAGTTGAATTATAACACACCAGCTGGATAGCTTAGTTGGTTAGAGTGTTGTGTTGCTAACACAAAGGTTGCAGTTACAGATAGGTAGCCGTGTTGGTCTGCCATAGTCAAAACAAAAAAAAATTCCTTCCAGTAGCACCTTAAAGACCAACTAAGTTAGTTCTTGGTATGAGCTTTCGTGTGCATGCACACTTCTTCAGATACCTGCACCTTAAAGACCAACTAAGTTAGTTCTTGGTATGAGCTTTCGTGTGCATGCACAGTTCTTAAGATACCTGTGTAAAACTAAAGATAATCCCTGATGGCCATCCAACTTCTGTTTAAAAACGTCCAATGAAGGTTTTTAATGGCATGCAGTAATCACAAATGCCAAATCAGTAATTATGATAAAAATATTATTTGTGTAAATCTTCGTATCTGAAGAAGATTGTGTAAATCTTCGTATCTGAAGAAGTGTGCATGCACACGAAAGCTCATACCAAGAACTAACTTAGTTGGTCTTTAAGGTGCTACTGGAAGGATTTTTTTTTGTTTTACCAAAGGTTGCAGGTTTGATCCCCATATGGGACAGCTGCATATTCCTGCATTCCAGGGGTTGGGCTAGATGATCCTCAGCATCCTTTCCAACTCTATAATTCTATGATTAAATGAAGACTACAGAGCACAATGTGTTTTGAAAGACACTTAAGCATCATTGATGTGGATAGTCTCAGAAGTTCTTGGGGAAGGTAGTTGAAGTTTCATAGAAAATACCCTTCCTCTAGCTAGTTATGCTTCCATAGGCTGCAACATGACCTGGAGACCTTATAATAGTAGTGATTGTGTAAATCAGTAGGAACAAAGGCACCGTTTCAGGTATCCTTGTCTGAAGTTGTTTTACGTTGATCTTACATAAATCGTTGACTTGTGTTCATTGAATGTCATCCGAGGATTCCCCCTTAGGGTCTGGTGCCACAGAGTACCTGCAAACTTTTTTCATTGGGTGAATCCTAGGAAGAAAAATGGCACAAATAATATTTTTATCATAATATAATTACTGATTTGGCATTTGTGATGACTGCATGCCATTAAAAACCTTCATTGGACGTTTTTAAACAGAAGTTGGATGGCCATCAGGGATTACAGTATTTAACTGACATCTGCATTGCAGGGAGATAGAATAGATAACCCTTTGAGTATCTTCCAACTCTACAGTTCTATAATTTTCTTGTTTGTAACCCTCTTGCAACAGATCTAGAACTGTGCACAAATGCATATTTTGTACTAGTAGTTTGGGTACCAGATAATGTACTTAAAAAACAGAGTATAGCTAACTGTGTGGTCTGAACAATTGTAAGTAACTCTTCTTTACCTCTCTTTCTTCTATATGAAAATCTGCACCTGCCTGATATTGCTGAACTGCTGGAATTCATCACCTACTATGACTTTTGGCTGTGTCTTGTCTATATCTGGATGGTTGGAATGATGGAAACACATTGTTTACAAAGTAGCTGTAAGTATCTTGATTTTTCAAGCAACTTGTTTGCAGCCCATTCTCCTTCATTTATGCCTTTGTTACAAGGGATCCAAATGGATTTTCCCAAAGTAGCTATTCTTTGTAAAGGTATTGCCTTTCTCCAGCACTCAGACAACATATCTGTCTCTTAGGAAACCTTACTTTCCCCCTTTCCTACCCCTTAGGTATGTCTGTTTCTATGATGCTATGTAGAAGTGCTACTGGGCACCTATTGGCTAATATCAATGACATTACTCGTGAGAAGTGACATTACTTTACCCACACCTATTATTTTTAATAGTCTGTACTAAAAAACAACAACTTGAGGCAGGTGGTAGTGTCATCTTAAGTTCTCATTGGGACTAAAATTTCCCAGAAAATACTCCATTTCTGAAAATGTATTTTTCATAAAACTTAATAAATGGGCATGATAACATTAGATAGTTTCAAAGTTGCAGTTATATTGAAGCCTTCTTCATTTGTTCCATCAACAAAAGGAGATAGAATTACAGGGTTCCCCCCCCCCCACACCCTCAACCACTGTGCTTCTGCTGCCCCTTCACCTCAACATTTATAGAGGGTTTGTACCTGCAGAGAGGAACTTGCGTACAACTGTGGTGGCTAATACATTCATAGTATTCTAGATACCATTATCTAGATAACCATTTTGTTTGATATGTGGAAGTTGAGGGCAGAGTCAGTGGGTATAGTCCTGCTCCCCCTCCCCACGTTATGTGGACAGATCAAGATAAATATTAAGACCAAATAAATGTCATATTCAATTATATCTAATAATCACTTCAGGTGTAGTAAGCTTAATACCCTAATAGTTTTTAGTGCACTTTATTTTTCCTAATTGAACCTTTCAGTTCAAATATATTTTGGCTGCTGGAAACTTTTGTAAAATCAACACAACATATTTCTTTGGTTTTCATTTGCTAATGTAAGTCGAGTTAGCATCTCATTATATTTAGGACATTGGAATTACCTTATGTACTTGGTTATTTGTAAGAACTTCTTACTTGCTGTGAGTGGCTTGCCATTGAGGCTAAAACCCCATTACTGCTGTTCATTCCATCACATACTCCTGTGCTTCTTTTTAAAGTTTTCCTCTGGTCTTTGGAAGTTGTACAGTCCTCAAAAAATAGAGGAAAAACCCCTCTTCCTCCCCTTTCAAGAAAGAGAGCAGGATAGTTCCTTTTCAGCAATTTTAAACCTGCTTTCCATTAAATGGGGATGAAAAGTTGTATTGCTGCTGCCAGCATGAGAATAAGTGACGAGGTATAGTTCTGTATTGTGTGAAAAAGCTGATCCAGTTGACAGCTCCTGCGTTATGTATTAAAAAATAATCTTGAGCTGGCATTATAAAGGCTTTCTGGAGAACAAAATGCTTTAAGGAAATGTTAGCAAACAGAGCTTTGTTAACTTCTGAATTTCATTTCTTCAATCTAAAATAACAGTTAAATGGATAGTAGGAAGCCATAACTATGCTGTTCCACCCACTGTTTTTAAACCACACAGCTGAGACTCTCCTAGTTCTTCCTAAAATGAGAGCTGGCTCACAACAAACAGTTGTAGCCAATCACCTGGCCCTGGGCAACTGCTAGGCTTTTCTGAAGCATTTGCCAGAGCCAGTCAAATGACGGAGCCACAAATTTTTTACAGATGGCTGAAGTTCTCTGCCTATTGCAGATGATAGAATGAGCGGTATCTGAAAATATGCATTCCCAGCAGGGAATAAACTTCCAAGTCATTGCTGTTTGCTTCTGGGGTCAGTCAGTATGTTCATGCCATGAACAGAAGTGTCATGAGTCCTGAATGCCTTTGCATTGTGTATTCAGATTTTCAAAAATTGTGTGATTGACTAAAAATATTTACAAGTAGTAGGGAGGAGTGTGTATACAAGTTGAGATGCTGGAAAGGCACTATCTTTTTATAACTAACACGTAGAATAAGCACTACTACAGTTGTCCATAGTCAGTATGAAATTATAATTGTCCTAGACGATAATATGATTTTATATATTTTTATCTTAGCAACAGAAGAACCTTGAAGGATATGTGGGGTTTGCAAATCTCCCCAATCAAGTTTATAGAAAGTCAGTGAAGAGAGGCTTTGAATTCACGCTCATGGTTGTTGGTAAGTTGTACTTTAGCATGTGTCAAATGGTGACTGCCTTCTTTATTAAAAAATAATAGATAATAAGTTGATTTACATATTAACAAATTGCCTGTGTTATACTTTAAATTCCACTTTGGACGTTCATTGCTTTGAGCATGCAAATAAAGTTTAAATGTAATTACGGTGTGTATCGCAAGGTTTGAAAATGCTTGCCCTGCTCTTAGCAAGTGGCACGAGGCATTCAGGTTGTGATGATTTCAAGGTTTAGATTTTTGCGGAAGGGAGAAGTTGAGTTGAAAAGCTTTGAGCAGACATTTACTTGAATCTTTATAATGATTGATTGATTGATTGCCTGCTCTTCACCCTAAGGTCTCATTAAAACATAATATTAAAAAGAGCTTGAAACAACTTACGATCATAAAATTAAGATGGGTTCTGTAAATTTACACCTCAAATATCAAAGGCCTGGGTAAAGAGGTACATCTTTAGCATTCTGTGGAAGCTGTACAATGAAGGTGCCAGGTGCCCTGTGGTGAGGGAGTTCCACAGCTTAGTGGCTGCCACTAAGAATGCCCTCTCCCAGGCCGCTGCCGAGCCTCTGAGGGTGGAGGAACTACCAAGAAGAAGTCCCCTGCTGGTCCCAGTTTTCCAGAGGGTCTGAAGGGAAGGAGGTGGTCTTTCAGATATTTGGAGCCTGAGTGGTTTAGGGGTTTAAACACCAACATGAACACTTCAATTGGGCCTGAAAATGATGTGGCAAGCAGTGCAGTTGTTTTAAACCAGGGGTTCTATGAGATATTAGAGGGACCCTGGGAAATAATCTGGTTTCCAAGTTGTCTTCAAGGGCATCCCAACATAGAGCACATTGCAGTAATCCAATCTGGAAGCTATCAGAGCATGCAAAGGAAGGGAAAACATTGTTTTATTCTGGCTTGGTTCATGTGTCACACTAAGCCAAACCAGTTTGTGGCAAATCTAGAGAGAGCTTAACCACAAGGCTGGGTTTGGATAAAGGTTGGCTTAGCTCAGCATGGGGTGGCAGCAGAAAGAACAAAGAAGGAACCAAGTGGTTGCAAGCTCCTCTCTGGGAACCCACATGCTTGTGTAGCACCACTAAGCTACGAGAATCTTTTTGGCTCCAAATGCCCTGCCCATGTATGGCCAACTACATCACTGTAACATGATTGAGAGGTGGGCAGCCCCACCCACCTCTCAAAATTCCTTATGTGGGGTTTCCACATACCTGACAACTAGCTTCAAAGCCCTTTGCTGTTTGCAGAGGTATTTAAAGTAGGCCCCACCCCCTTAGAGTCTCTGGAGGCTGAAACAGGAGCATGGGGGCTATTATATTAAAGCCTTTTGCAAAAGCACTCTTTAAAGCAGATCTGCACTTCTCTTTTAAGCAGAGTGGGTGCTTGAGACGGGGTGTTACCTACTCACTCATTTGAAGGAGAAGTGCAGGGCTGCTTCTAATTTCACTTTTGATGGGTGGGGATTAAATCCTGTTGCCTTGGCTGCACAATCCTGTTCTTGATGGGCAGCTGAATGTGGTTTGGGGGAAACGGCCTTGTGGGCTGAAGTGGACCCACTGGCGATTTGCTGACCACAGGTTCCCCACCCATATACTAGGCCATAATTTGGCTTAGCAGGACATGTGAACCAGGCCAATAATGTCTCTGTATTCACTTCAAGTATACAATATTACAATTTATATGGGTGGTGTAGGCTGTCACTTACTACCTGACAGCAGGCATTCAATGCCGTAGAGGGTATTAAAACCTCAAAATGACATGGCTGAATGTTGTTTCATGAACAAACATCATGGAGGACTTGCTTTACATCAGGGCATTGAAATGGACAACCCCGTTTTTCCAAAGTGGTGAATAAATGGCTAAATTGCAACTTTTCATTGCACATAATCTTGCTATGAATTTCAATTACAAGAATTTGGTGTTAGAACTACTTTAAATCCACTTTTCTTCTGCTTGTGAATAAGTTCCCTGATCTGACTGGCTGTTGTCCATGCATAAAAGATGCATGAAATGTTGATTGTAGGTTTGCCAAGAATTTCTTCATCTGTGCCAGTTGTCCTGCGCTCATTATTAGTTGCCTAGATGGCTGCATTTGGTTTCTGTAAAAATTGTTAATTTATATTCATTCAGAAGCTCGAGTAGTTTTACTTGGATCACTTTCTTCAGGCTTTTCTAGTTAGGGGTGTGAACTTCCTGCATTTCAGTTTCTCAAACTAGAGCAGAGAAAGGATTGTGATGGAGGCAAAGGTCAGCTAAAATGTCTGTGTGCAAAAGAACTGTACTGGAGCCAAATAACTTGTTCAGATGTTTTATCTAGAAAAGCTGCATATTATCACTCTCTGTAGTTGTCGAACTGCATTCTTCAGTTTGTTAATAAATGTACTTCCAGTTATTTGAAATACATAACATTGGTGGCTTTTTAACATTGATTTTAAACATCAGAGCTGGTCAGTTCCATACATTGTTTGGCGCCTTAGCTAAATTATTTCTTTAGCATTACTTTTTTATTGAGCAGTTTAGGCTCTCTTATGCACATAGTATGTTGTGGCATAAGCTTATCTAATAGTGTACATTTTTAAAAGTTTAATGCTGTGGTTCTCAGTTTTAGGATGGGCACTTCTTGCATTGTTTCAGATATTCCAAGGAAGGATTGAATCCTGATTCAAATGGATTATATTCCTCTTGTTTCCTGCCCTCACTTTCTCAAACACTTGGCTGAATTGGAACACCCATTACTGGGAACACTGGATTTGTAGGGATAACTGTTCTCACTACCCATCATCCCAGTATGTCTTAGGAAATGCTTTTTTTTTTAGCTGACCTAGAGGAATGCACTGGAAGTTACTGAGAAGAGAATGGAACTGGTGTCGGTAGATGAATGATGGTGTTTCTTGGGAGCTGTCTGATGAGAAGATGTAGGCATAATATGTTAGTAAATCATTTGCTGCCTCTACTTACGCAAAGTGCCATGCAGAGCCACATTCCCCATGTAATGCATGACTTGCTGAGTCTGGGATCTCTCTGCCTTTTGGTTACTCACCCCACAATGATGTGTGGAATTGCCTCCCCCCAAAAAAACAACAACCCTGCTCTTGTTTAAACTCTGTAGTCAGAAGTTTTCAGTGTGATATATGGGTCTGTCTTGTCTACTTTGAATTGATATTGTCACTCAAACTGGAGGAATGGAGACTTGCAAAAATAATGCAAGCAGAACTAGTTCCCAACCTGGCTATTGAAAACGATTGGGGAATATAGGCAACTCCCCACTCACACACAAATGTGCGCACGTGCCATTTTTAGCTCCGAAAGTGGGTATGGACCCCCGGAATGGGGTGGAACGGGGGAATCCCCACTCCCATGCATCCTGGTGACATTCACAGTGGCTGGGAATGGAACCCCAGCATAAGTGGCTATTCCCCTGTAATTAGATTTTTTTAAAATAGTGTTTTCTTTAGAGATGTCAGGATGTTAAAATTGCCTCAGACAGGTGGTTATTGTGCCTCTGCCTTAAAAGAAAAACCACAGTATCTCATACTATTGTTCATATAGAAATGAAACTTGGCCAAGCAATACGTTATTTGTGGGAATGTCCTTGAGTGCTTCCTACTTATTATTAGACAGTTTCTTAGGTAAAGGTAAAGGGACCCCTGACCTTTAGGTCCAGTTGTGGCCAACTCTGGGGTTGCGGCGCTCATCTTGCTTTATTGGCCAAGGGAGCCAGCATACAGTTTCCGGGTCATGTGGCCAGCATGACCAAGCCACTTCTGGCAAACCAGAGCAGCGCATGGAAACGCCGTTTTCCTTCCTGCCAGAGTGATACCTATTTATCTACTTGCACTTTGATGTGCTTTCAAACTGCTAGGTTGGCAGGAGCAGGGACCAAGCAACAGGAGCTCACTGAACTGCCGACCTTCTGATCGGCAAGTAGTCTCTGTGTTTTAACCCACTGCGCCACTCGCGTTTCTTAGATGGTGATAATTTAGTGAGCTTTCACTTTTCACATGTTCCTGTGATTCTCTTGTTTGTGGAAGTCTGCAGGATTATGCCTTGTTCTGCTCCTTCCTACCCCATCCCTTCTTCAGGGTTTGCTGCGAGGAAGAATGGTGCAGGTTTTCCAGTGGAGTACCTGGAATTATACATGATGGGAGGACAAATCTGTGGGACGGTTGTACAGCAACATTAAAGTCATTAATACAACTTGAGATTCATGGGGAATGACAGTTTTCTGAAGTAAACCTATTTCAGCTAAGTTAATGGTTTCCTTTGGTGTGCAAGTGTTCCCTCATTCTAAAATTGTGAAATAGTTCTGTTGCATTGTTGTAACTGGTAGCCAATTGAATTGCTATTCTTGTTTTAAGAAACAAACAAAGCATTCATCACTTTACCAAAAGCAGTGGAGAGAAATTAGATGCTTGGCTCTTATTTATTTCATTAAAATATATACACAGCTTGATTGTAAAAAAAAAAACCCTTCAAAGCGGTTTACAGAAAGATAAAACAATAAAATTGAGAAACATTCACAGTCCTACAATAAACATACAAAAGTTAAAATACTAAAACAAATTAAAATTGTCTCAACTTTCTAAGCCTCTGGGTAGGTTTGTCTAAACAAGAATGTTTTTAGCAGGTACCGGAGAGTACAGTGAAGGTGCTTTCTTGATCTCAAGAGGCAGGGAGTTCCAAGGTGCAGGTGCTGCCACAATTTCACAATTTAATTCTTACAAATGTGGAAACAGCTGAGTGGGCATGTGGGGTAGGGTGATCTTGTAGGTAAACTGGTCCCAAGTTGTTAAGGGTTTTATTTGCTAATACAGTGGTACCTCAGGTTACATACGCTTCAGTTTACAGACTCCACTAACCCAGAAATAGTGCTTCAGGTTAAGAACTTTGCTTCAGGATGAGAACAGAAATCGTGCTCCGGCGGCTCAGCAGCAGCAGGAGGCCCCATTAGCTAAAGTGGTGCTTCAGGTTAAGAACAGTTTCAGGTTAAGTACGGACCTCTGGAACGAATTAAGTACTTAACCCGAGGTACCACTGTACTAACAACCAGTCCTGATCTCTGAACAAAGGTGTTATACACTGACGAGGCCTCGCTCCTGTCCTCATGTGCTAGTACTGTTAACCAGTTGTATTTTATATAAAGCATATGCAGCAAATGTGATAAGCAGTTCAGTACTATAACTTGTGCAAAATTTCGGATTTTGTGACTGCAAACGGTCCAGTCATGCAATAGACACCCAAAAGCAGAGCTGAAAGCTAGCTTGATAGAACTCACTCAAATACAGGGAGCAACCAATTTAGGCGTGTTCAATTGACATGTGGATCCTTTTGGACCCAGAATAAGGCAGAATGTGGGGCAGAACGTGCTTATACGTGCTCTGCTGATGTGCGGGGGCTGGGAATGGAACCACTGTGTGAAATGATCACTGCCTGTACTGTCTCAAATACAGCTGCACTCTTTCAGCTATACTGTATATTGTAAGTCTAACTTCATATGATTTGCTTTCTAGTAAGTTTCAATCCAATTTCTAATTAATTCTTAAGATGTTATTTTAAAAAGGTGGCTAATCTAATACAAGTGTACATTTTTTCTCTAACAGGCAGTGGGAAATTATATAGTGTCCACAAAAGCATAGGTTTGTTCAAAGAGTAATTCTGTAATTGCAGTGCAAGTCATCTTGCTCCATAATTAAAGAAATTTACCAATCTAAAAACAAACTATGTTAACCAGTGTATATATAACACTTAAAACGTACATCAAATTTTTATATAGCAGCAACTGTGTTTACACTGGCCAACAAATTACAAGTGTGAACTGCTTTTGAGGATTTGCACTTGTAGCTTAAAAATGTATTTTTTTAGGTGCAGACACACTGTTAAGGTATGGTTGCTATTCTACATGAGTTGTAGAAAATCAAATCAACCTGTCTAACCGGTTTAGTAGAACAGTTCCAGTGAGCAGCAGCAGAAGAGACTACTGAAAAAATCATAGCTTTCCCCAGATGGAAAAATGTCTGTGAATAACCTGGATCATACTTGAAATTAGTATACTGTTGGAAGGCATTCATGAATAGGTTGCTTGAAGGGACAGGGAATGGGTATCTTTACAGCTGGAAAAGTGTTTCAGGCTTTGACACTGATCTTTTGGCTACTTATATACAATCATATCCCAAGCAATCAGACTGTATCCAGTAGGCAAGTAAACATGAATTTAAATGACAGTAGCTGGCCTTACTGTTGCTAGTTTAAGGTATGATGCCTAGGATACAGTGGTGCCTCGCAAGACGAAATTAATTCGTTCCGCGAGTTGTGTCGTCTTGTGATTTTTTTCGTCTTGCGGAGCGCGGATTCGCTGGGTATTAATGGCTTTAAGAAAAAGGAAGCAAACTCGCAAGACGTTTTTGTCTTGCGAAGCAAGCCCATAGGGAAAATCGTCTTGCGAAGCAACGCAAAAAGCGAAAAATCCTTTCGTCTTGTGCGTTTTTTGTCTTGCAAGGCATTCGTCTTGCGAGGTACCACTGTGTATTAGTAAACTTTTTATATGAGGCTTGCATTGGATAACTTGAAACTTTACTTTCTCAAACAAGGCTTTCTGCTGACTCAGCAGATTTAGCCAGCTCGCAGTACGTAGGAAAGCCAAAAAGATGTTTGTAGAATTGCTACATAAATAGTGCTGACTGGTGCATATCTAATTCAGATTCCAAAAAGAACGTTGTTTTTGTTTTCATTCCCTTACTATAGCCTAGCAAGGGACGCAGGTGGCACTGTTGTCTAAACACAGAGCCGATCAGAAGGTCGGCGGTTCGAATCCCCGCGACGGGGTGAGCTCCCGTTGTTTGATCCCAGCTCCTGCCCACCTAGCAGTTCAAGTGCAAGTAGATAAATAGGTACCGCTCCGGTGGGAAGGTGAACAGCGTTTCCATGTGCTGCTCTGGTCCACCAGAAGCAGCTTAGTCATGCTGGCCACATGACCTGGAAGCTGTCGATGGACAAACGCCGGCTTCCTCGGCCTTTAGAGCGTGATGAACACCGCAACCCTAGAGTCGTCCGCGACTGGACCTAACAGTCAGGGGTACCTTTACCTTTATAGCCTAGCAAACTGTGCATGGTAGGTAACCTGGTTGCCAAAGCAGTTGAGGCTCCATGGGCCTGTGACTTTAACTTGTCTCCAATGATCCATCTGAGGCTTTAAGTTTTATATATGACCCGCTTCTTTGCTAGGACTGCTGAATGCAAAGGACTACCGCATTCCATTGGCCCAGTAAGCAGGCTTGGCGTTAGCACACACTCACACTTTTTATTAGAAATGCAACATATTTTACAGAAGATATATATTGTTCCTAACCTTGAGGCTTTGTTCTTACTGGCACACAAAATACTGGTTCTGCTACGCTTCTACTGTGTATTTAAATCAGGAGCCACCTGATTTTTGAGCCCACAGACATATTTATAAACCGCAAAAATATTGTGGGCACCAAATGTGTTCTCCCTTCCCCAGCTGTAACCTCCCTGTAATCACCCTTCAACATCAAAATCAGGCTAGAAAAATGCCGTCTATTGGTTATAGTTTAGTAACAATAGGCAAGAAAGAATTGCATGCATATGAGAGGGGCAGCTAGAGGAAGAGAGACAGAGGCTCCATCCCTGTCCCTGCTGTGTCCCAAGTTGAGAAAAGTATGCTGCAGGAGGGATGGGGCTTTTAGTCCTCCTCCTGACAGCCGCTAACTAGTAAAAACATTTTTGCATGCTGGGAACTTTTACTGACTTATTTACAAGGCGAGTCATCCTCTTCCTGTTGATTGGAATTTTAAGACTAGGGGGACCTGGAATTTGATTTTCAGATGACGTCCGGAACGCATGGATCTTGTTAAAGATAAAATTCAAAAATATTTTTTTTTTTTTAAATAATTTTTATTAGGTTTATAATATACAAAATTCAAATTCCAAAATACATGTTTCCATAAATCTAATGGACTCCCCCCATCTTCCGGACACTGCATTCTCTGTAAAACCAAAACCTCAGCAATTTGTTGACTTATTTTAAACATAATAATATATCTTCCATTTTATCGTGATATCTGGTCTCTAAACATTTCAATCCGAATCCATTAATTTTTAATTTCAACACAATAAAATTATTTCATTACACCACTTCTGTCTTGTTGTGCCTTATTTACCAATTCAAAGATTTACCAATACTGAAGCTATAATTTCCTAGAGAGAAGCATTTTTTAACATTCATACAACTTATAATGCTTTTTCAAATAGTCCTTAAATTTTTCCCAAACTTCCTCCGTTTCTTCTTCTCCCGAGTCTCGAATTCTGCCAGTCATTTCAGCCAGTTCCATATAATCCATCAGCTGTGTCTGCCATTCTTCCAGTGTGGGTAGATTTTGTGTCTTCCAGTGCTTTGCCATCAAGATCCTTGCTGCTGTAGTAGCGTACATAAAGAAAGTTCTATCTTTCTTAGCCACCCTCTGGTCTACCATGCCCAGGAGGAAGGCCTCCGGTTTCTTGGGTAAGGTGAGTCTAAGCACCTTTTTTAGTTCATTATGTATCATCTCCCAGAAGGCCTTCACCTTCGGGCAGGTCCACCAGAGGTGTAGAAATGTCCCTTCCTCCTCTTTACATTTCCAACATTTATTATCAGACAGGTGATATATCTTTGCAAGCTTGACTGGGGTCATGTACCACCGGTATGTCATTTTCATGATATTTTCCTTCAAGGCACTACATGCCGTGAATTTCATTCCGGTGTTCCATAACCTTTCCCAGTCTTCAAACATAATGTTGTGCCCCAAGTCCTGCGCCCACTTTATCATGGAGGATTTAACAATCTCATCCTGTGTATTCCATTTAAGCAGCAAGTTGTACATTCTCGAAATTAACTTAGATTTTGGCTCAAGCAACTCTGTCTCTAGTTTCGATTTTTCCTCCTGGAAACCCACTTTTTTGTCCGCTTTAAAAACTTCCTGGATTTGAGCATAATGCAACCAATCTCGCACCTTGTTTTTTAACTTTTCCATACTCTGCAACCTCCATTTATCTCCAATTTTTTCAATTATTTCCCAATATTTAGGCCAATGGGCCTCCATATTGAGTCTTTTACGTGCTTTGGCCTCCATCGGTGAGAGCCACCTCGGAGTTTTACTCTCCAATAAGTCTTTATATTTTGACCAGACCATAAAAATTGCCCTTCTGACAATATGGTTTTTGAACGATTTATGAACTTTAACCTTGTTGTACCACAAATATGCATGCCACCCAAAAGCATTATCAAATCCCTCCAGGTCGAGGACATCGGTGTTCTCCAACAAAATCCAATCCTTCAACCAGCAGAGGGCTGCAGATTCATAATATAACTTCAAGTCCGGCAGGGCAAACCCCCCTCTTTCTTTCGCATCTGTTAGTATTTTAAACTTTATTCGGGGCTTTTTGCCCTGCCAGACAAATTTAGACATATCCCTCTGCCATTTTCCAAAACATTCCACCTTATCCACGATCTGGAGGGCCTGAAACAAAAATAGCATTTTCGGCAAAACATTCATCTTTATAGCAGCTATTCTGCCCAACAAGGAAAGTTTCAGTCTTGACCATGTTTCCAAGTCTCTTTTGATCTCTGACCAACATTTCTCATAATTATCCTTAAACAAATTCAAATTTTTGGAGGTCAGGTGCACCCCTAAGTACTTTACTTTTTTAACCACATTTAGTTCTGTTTCTTTTCTGAACTCCTCTATTTCGGTAGTTGTCAAGTTTTTTGCTAAAACTTTAGTTTTTTGTTTATTCAAAAATATCCCTTCCCCTTGCTTCAAAAGATGAGAAAGAAGCAAGAGTACATCAGTTATTCACAAAGGCATGCGCCATAGATGCTATAGCAACTGCCCTAGCTTGAGAGGCTGAGGTAGTTTATAAAATTTACTATTGTAAACATGCAGGAAGCTGGGCAAATTGCTTGGGGGGTGGGAGGGACCAATTATCACTGCTAATCAGAGCCAGTAGGGATTCTACATTTTAAACAAAGGGAAAGTGAGCAGGAAAGTCTGTTACCACATCATTATCAGTATCATCCTGGAATTGGATATTGCAACTGGCTAAGAGGAAATAAACATGGGCCTCAAAACTAGAGGACCTCTGTTTATATAGAAACAATAAGGCTGCAGTCCCAATCCCACTTATCTGGGAGTAAGGCCCATTGAATTCAATAGGACTTTTGAGCATATATGGTTAGGGATGCACTGTAATGTATGAGCTAGCTGCAATAAACTCTTTTTAGTACAGAAATGTCTCATGTTTGGAAAAGTTGTTATAGTCTTATTGGTTGTTTTGTTTTTAAATGTTAACACAATGTTTCCCTCTCAGCTACATCAAGCTGGATGTTGCCTTCAACTGTTTTCCACTGCATTCAAATTCATTTTCTGTGAGCTGTTTATAGGCCAGTCAGTAAGCATTTATGTGATAATTCTAACTACATGATTATTCTAATTGCATTAATATTAACTTTTTTTCTTAAATAGGTGAATCTGGATTGGGGAAATCAACACTAATCAACTCGTTATTCCTGACAGACCTGTATTCTCCAGAGTATCCCGGACCTTCACATAGAATTAAAAAGACTGTGCAGGTTTGCATGGAAAAAAATGTATTTTTATTCTAATACAGTGGTACCTCCGTTTTTGAACATAATCCGTTCTGGAAGACAGTTTGAATTCTGAAATGATCGAAAACCGAAAACTCAGCTAGGCCTCAGGATCTTGCACTCAACGGAAGCTGCGTGGCATGTTCAACTTCCAAGGCAGGTTGAAAACTGAAGCATTATTACTTCCAGGTTTATGGCGTTCGAAAACCAAAATGTTCGTCAACGGAGACATTTGAAAACCGAGGTACCACCGTATATGTTGGTCTGCAAATGGAGGCTACTAGTAGCATGTTGATCTCTCGCGTATAAATGAAAATGTATATGCATATATATTACTGCAATTGCATCTTAGCTGTGAAGTAATTGTTCAACATATCTGAAGAGTACCTTCTGACTACATTAATCAATCATTTGTGATTACTGGTGGCTTAGACCAGTGTTTCCCAACCGGTGTTCCGCGGCACACTAGTGTGCCGCGAGACGTTGCCTGGTGTGCCGCGGGAAAAATTAAAAAATTCGAAAGATATCCGGAGAGGCGGCCTTCAGGCGAGTTTTAATTTTAATTTTCCTTCTCCCACTTAATGCCCCACGCTCGCCCGAGCAGCTTGCAGTCCTCGGTAACCATGGCGACCCGAGGGAGGGGAGGGAACAGGGAAGTCGAGGGCAGCGGCGAGCCGCGATGACGTCAGTGGGCCGCGCCGCCTCGCCCTGGCACGGTGTGAGAGCCCCGGCTAGTGGCGCGAGCTTCGGAATAAGTGGGATCCGCGTGCGCGAGACCGAGATCGCGGGTAAGGAGCTCAGCCCTGGGCAGGAGGAAGCGGGGCCACGCGTGCGGGCCACATCCCCACAAAGAGTGAGCCTCCCCCGGCCCACCACTCCGGGCAGGTCCACTCGCATGAGGGGGCGGCGATGGCGACGGCCGGCAGCTTGCCTGCAATGCCATCCCTCGAGCAGGCGAGGAGCCCGGAGGCTACCAGATGCGAGTCCTCTTTCCCACCCTGCTCGGGAGTCCAGAGCACTTGGTCGCATTCAGGATCTAGAGTGGGGAAGCGGGGCTTGTGTCTGGGCTGGACACATTGGGCTGCCTGTGCCGCTCGACCTGCGGGGAGAAATCAGGGTGGGAGTCACGACCGTGAGGCAGGGCTGCCAAGTGTGGCAGAAGAGGACACGGCCGTCGCACCTGTCCTTAGGTAGGAGCTTCTTCCGTGTCGACCTGCTGCCCTAAAGTCTTGGCTTTTTTCTTGGCTTTTTGGCGGTTGGCACAGAAGGAAGGCAAGGGGGAGGGGAAAAAATTGAAACTTACACTTTCGTGCGTCCCTCCCGGCGTGACGCTGCGCGCTGACGTCATGGGGCTGTAATGGTGGTGTGCCTCGAGATTTTTTTCATGAAACAAGTGTGCCTTTGCCCAAAAAAAGTTGGGAAACACTGGCTTAGACTGCAATCCTAATGCTGCTTACCTTTGAGTAACACCCACTGAATTCAGTAGGACTGTCTTCTGAATAGATGTTGCCAGAATTGTGTTGTTAGCTGATAGGAAATTGTGCTTTTAAAATGTCTTCAATTTTCATTAATGTAATCTGTATACCACATAAGTGGTTTATGAATAATATAAAATTTACATTAAAATTGGCAATAAAAATGATAGTTGGGGGGTTCACAGTTTGGGGGACAAGAAGAAGATTGTCTCCTGCAGATTGTAATATCCTTATTGGCTCAAGGGAAGGAGGCACTTCTGCAGATATTTGGAAAATCCTGTTTACTTTTCAACACTTGACAGTTATTCTATCAACTATACATTCTATTTAGTCTTTCCTCATTTGCATTACCCTGCTATGAAATATTTTATAATATTTTATAATAAGGAAATGGGGATGGGGGAGAATGTGGGATGCAACATATTGTTATGTGTATTTGAAAAAGCTGGTAAGTCTAAACATTAGAAAGGCTGTATGTTGATCATGCTTGCTTTAGAAAGAAAACAAGTCCCGATTCTTTCTGTTGCTGCTTCATTAATTCCCAGGCAATAAGTAGATATTAAATTTAAGAAGAGAAACATTTTGAAGTACATTTGAAACTGCATGAAGTATTTTTTTAAGCTGATGCAACTTACATAAAAAATAAGCCTTTATTCTTCACTGTAAATTGGTTTTTGCTTTCCTCTGGGTTTTAAGACTATTCAGATTCCTGGATGTGTTTAGAACTGACTTCATAGCAGGGAACTGAACATGAACCTATTCATATCCTGTGAAAAAGACACTTGAAACTTATTTTTGAAAGGGGGGGGGGTCACCAGAGACCTTTAGGAAATGGGTGATCAAGCAAGAGAGCTTTAATATTCCACAGTCTGGCATAATATTGTTAACATGAACTTGATCTGTGTGACCTGCTTAAGTGCGGTGCATGGGAAAATAGCCATTTGGAATGGAATTGCTAAGGAAAGTTTTACATTCCAGGATTGGAGCTAATTTATTTTCCCTGAACCCTTTGAGAATACTTCTAAAACTAGATAGGATTCATTCAAGCTCTTAAAAGAGATTGACACTAGTTTACAGCTGTTTTCTGGATTCTTTCCAGTTGAGGCTGTTTTCTGAGAATTTGACCATGTATGGATACACACATTCCTTAAAATTAGTAAAGAAAAAAAAATAAACTTACTATGAGGAATGAAATGGTGATGAACTCCAGTTTGAACATTAAATTGGATATTGTGTTTAGGATAATGACTAATATTTCAGAAGCACAATTTCTAATTTTGAAATCATCTAATTGATCTTATAGAAATGAATAGAGAAATCTCTGTAAATTGGGCTTTGCCTATTGACAAGCTTTCCTTCCAATCCAGGGCTAAAACAGGGTGGGGAGCATCTTGAGACAGCTCTTGCTTTCCAGTTCATGGGCAGAAAACTTCACACTCTCCAGTCTCTTGAGGGGAGATATGGTGAAGTCTTAAAACCATTATTCTCCCCACACACCCACTGGCTTTACTCTTTTGTTAGTTCTTTAAAGAGAACATTTGAAAGGGCTTGGTCAATTTGTTTGGGTGCCTTCCCAGTGAATCAGTTTTATCCTTCATATTGTAATTTTTAAAATAAGAAAATGTGTACTTCCTGTGCTTTATCTTAGTGTTTCATCCCCTTCCTCCAGTCATAGCTGTGTTCTGTTATCTGTGCCTTAGTGGCTTCTTCTTTTGGGTGTGGGTGTGTGTATTGTGTAATTATTGTGTGAGTACACCAAGCATTGCACACACGCACAGAGCCAGTGCAGCAACACACATTACACAGCACATAGAACGAGGCATCTTCATAGCAGCCGTGGTGGCAGCAGAGGTGCTGACAGTAGCAGAAGCATGAGTGGTCAGACTGGTTCACGCATGGTCAGGCTATTCTGTTCTCCTCATGGTGGTGGGAGTCTGAAGCATGCTCCAACTGTTGGGAAGCTATTTGAACAGACAATAAGCACTGTCAAGGGGTCTTTCCTTTTGGGAGAAGAGGGGAGCAGGGAGCTCAGCCTGCTGCTGGACATTGACATCCTTAAGGAGGATGTATCTGATACCCTCAGTGTGAAGAGCAGGAAGTTCTCTTAGGCTACTGTCGCCTAAGTAGCCGAGCACTGCAGCCTGTTAGAAGTAGTAGCAGGCACACCCTCTACCAGTATCATCAGACACCAGCTCTGGTGCCTCCACTCCTCCTCTGGTTACCCCCAGAATGCTGGGATCTGTCTGTCTCTGCCCTGAGCAAGACTGATTGGTGCTTCTTCTTTTAAGTACAGGACCAGGCTGCTGGCAGTGTAACTTGCTGCATCTTTAACTCACTCCTGAGCAAAGAACCCAACTTAGAGTAAAAACATTAGTGCTGCATTTGGGCAACTTGAGGACCTATTTTTAAATTAAAAATGTTAAAAATGAACATTTGCACCTGTATAAATGTAATATAGCATTCAGAGGTAAAAGGAGGTGATGAGACAATAGAAATAAGACCACACAGATCCAGGAAAGCAAGCATTCCCCCCCCCCTTTCATTCCACTCTTTATATTTTACAGCAAAACACAACTAAACCAGTTAGGCAATCTTCATAAACACCAGCAGGATAGATGCTCTGAAGATGTGCAATCTCACATTCCTTCCTTGGGCCAGTCACCTGAACCTATCTCACATGTCCATTGTGAAGATATGCAGCCATTTTATATCTCCTTCCATAAGGGGACTTTGAGCTCAGAATCAAGGCCCCCTGCTGGCTGTGGGCCCAAAACATTTTTACGCTCAGTCCATTCCTCTTGGCAGCCATGATTGGTCCATACGGTTTCAAGCATACCTTCACAAAACATATCTTGCTCCCTTTTTAAAATAAAAACTGGGAATCTCAGGAAAATGGATCTGAGGCAGTTCCATAAATTGAATTTGCTCTCCCTCCCTCCTTCTGTATTTTTCAACTCAGCAGGAGCTCCATAAAAATGCCTTTCAATTAACAGAAATAAAAACAAACTCTGAGCTTTCATATTTATTTAGAATAAGTTAATAGGAATGTAGTGTACTTGGAAGGTGGTCTCATTCATCAGTTTTTTACTTAAAAGAAGTACCATTTTCATATGTTTAGAATATGATTTTTTTTCATATATCTAATTTTTTATTCTTTTTTAATTTTCAGGTTGAACAGTCTAAAGTTCTAATTAAAGAAGGTGGCGTTCAGCTGCTACTAACAATAGTTGACACTCCTGGATTTGGTGATGCTGTGGATAATAGCAATTGGTAAGCATATTCTAATATTAAGAGTGGTGGCTACTAATTTAGAACACCAATAATTTCATTACAAGTGGTTAGGAACACGCCCTTGGTTACTTTAACTATTCTTCTTTAAATACTATCATAAACAATAAACTCTCACTCTGTTGCTGTATGTTGTGCATCAGAACTAGTAACTGCAGATAGCTAACTTTAATTATTTTTTATGAATTACCCCACAGCCTTGTCAATAACCTGAAGGCAGATGTGCTCATTTGCACCACTGGCTTCTACAGTGGTGCCCCGCAAGACGAACGCCTCGCAAGATGAAAAACCTGCTAGACGAAAGGGTTTTCCGTTTTGGAGGCGCTTCGCAAAACAAATTTAAATGCTAGCGGTGGGGAGCAAAGCCTTCCCCCCCCCCTCCGGCCTTCAGAAGAGGTCCAGGAAGGCCGGCGGGGGCCGAAAGGCTTTGTTCCCCACCGCCAGCATTTTAAAAGCAGTCCAGGATAGCAGGGAAGCGCTTCCCGCTATCCCGGATGGCTTTTGAAGGCAGGCGTGGGGGGGGGGGGAGTCTTCTGAAGGCCGGCGGGGGGCAAAAGTCTTTGCTCCCCCCTGCCTGCCTTCCCGGGAGAGCGGAGAAACACAGCGCTGCGTTTCTCCGCTGTCCCAGACGGCTTTTGAAGGCAGGCGGGGGCAGCAAAGACTTCTTCTGACGTCTTTGCTCCCCCCCGCCTGCCTTCAAAAGCCGTCGGGGAGCATTTTAAAATCGCCCCGGGACAGCGGAGGAATTCTCCGCTGTCCCGGGGCGATTTAAAAGCCCCCGGGAAGGCAGGCAGGGGGGACAAAGACTTTTGCCCCCCGCCAGCCTTCAGAAGAGGTCCTGGACCTCTTCTGAAGTCCGGCGGGGGGCAAAAGTCTTTGCTCCCCCCTGCCTGCCTTCCCGGGAGAGCGGAGAAACGCAGCGCTGCGTTTCTCTGCTGTCCCGGACATCTTTTGAAGGCAGGCGGGGGGAGCAAAGACTTCGCTGTCTCCGCTGTCCCGGGGGCTTTTAAAATGCTGGGGGACGGCAGCGAATAATTCGCTGCCGCCCGCCAGCATTTTAAGATCGCCCCGGGACAGTGGAGAAGTCTCCGCTGTCCCGGGAAGGCAGGTGGGGGGAAGCAAAGACTTTCGCCCCCCGCCGGCCTTCAGAAGAGGTCGGGGGACAGCCTGTCCCCGGACCTGGTCTGAAGGCGGTTTCCATAGGAACGCATTGATTGATTTTCAATGCATTCCTATGGGAAACCGTGCTTCGCAAGACGAAAAACTCGCAAGACGAAAAGACTTGCGGAACGAATTAATTTCGTCTTGCAAGGCACCACTGTAGTTGCAGCCACCTCTTCTCCT
This sequence comes from Podarcis melisellensis, assembly GCF_964234715.1. NCBI lineage: Eukaryota > Metazoa > Chordata > Lepidosauria > Squamata > Lacertidae > Podarcis > Podarcis melisellensis. Next base: position 6,341,258 of record NC_138544.1, on the reverse strand, counting down.
GCCTGGCTCTCCTGCCACTGCTGGTTGCTTTTCTTCTATTGCAGCAGCTGGCCCAATATTTGTAGCTAGAGAAATACTGTACAAGCTCTCCCTCCTGACTTTTAAAGGGCTACTCTTTAAAGCAAGGTGGGAGCCTGTGCCCAATAGTGTTGTACTCCCAACTCCCTTCAAGCCCAATTAGAATGGCTAATGATTGGGAATGTTGAGACTTGCAATCCAACAACACCTGTAGGACCATAGGTTTCCCCCAGCCCTACCTTAAAGCCTGAGTCTGGTGGAAATGAGAGAAAATGGTCTTCTTCTGCTGTAAGAACCGCTCTGCATTCTAGCAGTAGCAACTGTAAGAAGGAGAGGGGAAAGACAACACATGAGATGATGGCAGAAAGAGAAAACATAGAATATAGAGGGCACAGGGAGTACACCTCTCCTTAGGCACTTAGGCTGCAGTTCTAATTCTACTTGGGAGTAAGCCTCATTAATTTCAGTAGGACTTCTGCTCTACATGTGGTTGGAGTCGTGAAGTTAGCCATTTACATGGGAGTAAACTGTAGCAATTTGCTACAGTTGATTCGCAACTTAAGCATATTTAACTTGTGTGCATTTTGCTTTATGCACTTGGCCATTTAAAAAAAAGAAGAAGGTAAGAAATGGGTCCATTGCACTCACCTTGGGAGAGCATTTGGAGGTGCAGAGAGAGGGAGTGTTTTGAATAAACGTTATTTTGGCTTTTTGCACTATCACTGGAATGCTACCCTGCATAACTTGAGAGTTGCCTGTGGTAAACCACCCAACTGGAAAATCATATGGCTGTTCTAACCAACTGAGCTATACCAACATCTGTTATAATAACACTTCCTATTTACTGAAAATAAGCACAAACCAGGTGAATGCAAACACCTTAATGTGAAGTACAGTGGTACCTCAGGTTACATACTCTTCAGGTTACATACACTTCAGGTTACAGACTCCCCTAACCCAGAAATATTACCTTAGGTTAAGAACTTTGCTTCAGGATGAGAACAGAAATCATGCAGCAGCGGCACAGCGGCAGCAGGAGGCCCCATTAGCTAAAGTGGTGCTTCAGGTTAAGAACAGTTTCAGGTTAAGAACAGATCTCCAGAACAAATTAAGTTCTTAACCCGAGGTACCACTGTATTAAAATTAAAAGAATCAGTTATATGTTTGTGATCAGTATATCAACAGGTTAAGTAATATACAGGTTAGTTAATATTAAGCCAAACAATTTGCTGTGATGCTATTGATGTTACAAGTCAATGATGGTTCTTAAAAATGTGTATTTGCATATTCTAGCTGGCAGCCAGTTATCGACTACATTGACAGCAAGTTTGAAGACTATCTTAATGCAGAATCACGTGTGAACAGACGTCAGATGCCAGACAACAGGGTGCAGTGTTGTTTATACTTCATTGCTCCATCAGGACACGGGTCAGTAGGAAATGTAGCTTGGGATGTGGTTTTCAGTCATTCAGTATCAGCCTCTATGTTAATGATCTGGCTAGATTGCTTGGGAAACTGGGTGCATGCCTACCTGCTGTAGGAAATAGAAGGGTCAGGATCATCCTGTATGTAGATAATATGGTTATATTATCTCAGAAAAAGCAGATTGGTGTGCTAGCTAACATCTGGAACAACTTAGCATTAATTTTACCAAAATTAAAGCCATTGAATTTGTTAGGGGTTCTCTCATGTTTAACTTGGCGATTTCTAATATCCCTTTCCACAGTCTACATTGTTTTGCTATTTAGGGGTTCTTTTTACAGCATCATTGGCATGCTATTATCTTTAAAGCAAGACGTCTTATAGGACCCATCCTTATGCCTTCCAAAACAAAAAAAATTCCTTCCAGTAGTACCTTAAAGACCAACTAAGTTAGTTCTTGGTATGAGCTTTCGTGTGCATGCACACGAAAGCTCATACCAAGAACTAACTTAGTTGGTCTTTAAGGTGCTACTGGAAGGAACTTTTTTTGTTTTGACTATGGCAGACCAACACGGCTACCTATCTGTAACTGGAATTATGCCTTCCAGATGATGTTAAACTCCTACACCCATTAGATGGGAGTTGTAGACCACCAACATCTGGAAGGCACCAGGCTTGCTATAAGGGTTGCATTAATTTTTTCAGCACAGGTGTAATGGTTGTTCAAGGGGCCATTGGAATAGCACTAGGTTCAGCTTTCCTTGTTTGTCTTGGCATTGTTAACACCAAATGCTCAAATCATTGTAGTTTTTAATTTTAGCACTTGCAGCTTAAAGTAATAGCTTCTGATACAAAATCTAAAATATACTATGATCCTGGATAAAGTTGCTGGCATGGAGCTGATCTAGGCTGTCACTGGTTCTTGAACACATTCCTAGGCCATAGTGCCTGCCAGCCTTCGTTTCTCAGCTCCATGTGGATTAAGCTTCATTCAGTGTCTTTCATCCAGTCCCCATACTAGATAGAGCCAGATAACAGGGACAGTGAGGCTTGCAGCATCAGCCTCAAAAAGGCAAGAGCTGGATGATAGAAGGCAAGTGGCTCACTGAAAGCTACCTTTTTTGAAGCCTATTATTTTTAATAGATGCTTACTAAAAAAGATTACTAAATAATGGCTTAATCAACTGCATAATATAAAATAACTGTCTAAAATTAAACTGCTTTCTTAACCTTATGCTGATGATGTGGTTAGATTTAATAAAGAAAATTACTTACTTGTTTTGGCATTTTTATAGATTCTTTTGGTTCCTCTTTGAATTATGTTGTATTATTTCTCCAGTTAAATGGGGACTTCCCTTCTGAATAGTACACACCTCCTTAGAAATTTGCATCAGTCTCAGAATTTGAACAAGCTTTGCTTCCTTTATCCAAATTGACTTGATGGGGACGGTGTCAGTTTTCCTGACCTTACTACTGGGATTGTGAATTGTACTCAGTCCCATGTTACTACTTAATCAGTTGGGTGACACAGGAAACATCCAAGTCAGAAATGTAGTATCAGCATTATATAATGCTCTATATTCAAAGCTAGTTTTCAATGTTAAACTCTGATAAGTTTGCAGGTGTAATGCTTGAAAAAATGCTTGGCTTACTCCTCTGTGACACATATTATTGCAGCTATTAAATAGGAAAATGAAATTCTGATAATTCATTACTTTTGTTGTGTATATATGGTTATACAAATTTTTGCAGTGTGGGTGTTCAGAAGGGACTTTCTTAGCTGACAGACATATTTTGCTGAATCACAATACTTTTTTTTAAAGACTCAAGCCTTTGGATATCGAGTTTATGAAGCGCCTGCATGAAAAAGTGAATATCATTCCACTTATTGCCAAAGCAGACACACTTACACCTGAAGAATGTCAGCAGTTTAAAAAACAGGTGAAAAGAGACTTTTATTATGAAAAAATAGGGGTGGGTGGGTGTACATACTATGTTTAACAGTGTGATTTAAGAATTTAATCCTCAAAGTGACGTCTAGCATCTCAGCAAGATATGTATTTTGGAAGTGGTAAGCTAACTTTTTCCCAGAAGTAAAAAAAAACATGAATACAGCTCCTGACAAGGCAAATGTGTTCACTGATCTGAACAATGAAAATGATAGTTCTTTCCATTTTTGTTAAAAGCGAATGTTCTTAATTAGCAAGTAGAATAAATATGACATGCTCAATCTAAAACATGTTTGGTTTTTTGCCAGGCTTGTGCAGGGTTTTAGGGATTTGTCAGTATGTTTTTTGTTTTTGTTACACAGTAATACTTAATCACTGCCGTAAAGTTTACATTTAAAAGGTAGTGGTGCACTTGGAATGTAATTGTGGTTTGAAAATGATACATTGCACTTACTTGTGGTTTCTGTGTGCCGGATTGTAACTACCTTTAAGGCAGGTTGGAGACCTTAAGCATAGTTAAGTCAAATCTCCTTCACTGACAGAAAACATAATTCTCTCCGCCCTCAAATCCAGCTTGCAACTTATTTCAAGCCCTAAGGAGAATACAGCAAGGGTGCCTGCTGTAAAACCAAAAGTAATGCGTCTCGCAAGCGATGGCAGGGTATTCATAATGTATGGCAAATGTTTGTTGAATACATAACAACAACAACAACAATCTTTATTATGGTCCAGAGACCCAACAAATCGTTACAAAGCAATACACAATTCATACAGCCTACCTCCAGGTTAAACATGCTTTTTGAATACATCAACTGTTCCGACTGTGGCAGGAATCCACCCCAATGCTCATGGGAAATTGTAGCATGATATTTTAGAGTAATCAAGTGAAACTTTATTACATGGCATGGCAAAAGTCTGTAATTGTATTGGGACCAGTTGTTTGTTGTTGTAGCAGTTGTGTTTTCAAAATGTTTCTTCTGTACCATGAAAAATAAATAAAAAGATTGTAAAAAGAATAACAATGAGAAGGCAGCGTGTAGAAATATGGTATGGTGGCTTACTACCGTAGAGTGAGAGCATATTTCAGTTCTTGTAGAAAGCTTCCAAATCCTATGAAATGCATTTGGCTAACACAGATAATAAACAATTCACAAGGGATGTGGGTGACACTGTGGGTTAAACCACAGAGCCTAGGGCTTGCTGATCAGAAGGTTGGTGGTTCGAATCCCTGCCACGGGGTGAGCTCCCGTTTCTCCGTCCCTGGTCCTGCCAACCTAGCTGTTCAAAAGCACATCAAAGTGCAAGTAGATAAATAGGTACTGCTTCAGCGGGAAGGTAAACGGCGTTTCCATGCACTGCTCTGGTTTGCCAGAAGCGGCTTAGTCATGCTGGCCACATGACCCGGAAGGTGTACGCCAACTCCCTTGGCCAGTAAAGTGAGATGAGTGCCTCAACCCCAGAGTCCTCCACGACTGGACCTAATGGCCCTTTACCTTTACCTAGAAAGCTTCCAAATCCTATGAAATGCATTTGGCTAACATAGATAATAAACAATTCACAATTGCAAGTGGGGCTGGCAGCTAAATCCTGCAATAAAAATGTTCCTGTTCAGAGCTTCAGTCATATTGGGACAGGAGCCATGTAAAGCTGTTCAGGCCTTTGGAAGAAGGGCAGAGTTTCTGGCAAGTGTAATGAGACACCCCCCCCCAGCCCCAAACATTCCTCTGCTGTGCTATATAGTGCTAGAGGACTTTGGTTTGCTGCTGGCATCCAGCCCTGAAGCTGAGCATTCTATTGCCATAGAGTGTCCTTTCTCTTTGACTTCATCTTTGAAATATCCTTGTATTCTAAATATCCAAGCATGTATCTTCCAACACACTTCACCTCTCCTCACCCCCCCCCAGATGCTAACTTTGAACCGTTAGGGGCTTGCCTAGACCAGTTACCCCTCTGTCCTGCCCTCCCTTTTATTTTTATTTCCCCAACCAGCACCATAACACTCCATGTCTCAAGTGTCTCCATGCCTCATGCCTCTTGAGCTCAAATACATTCAATGAATGTGTGCAGTATACCCAACTTATGATTAGGAAATAAATCATTAGGCCTGGAAACGATGCCTTATGAGGAACAGCTAAGGGAGCTGGGCATGTTTAGCCTGGAGAAGAGGAGGTTAAGGGGTGATATGATAGCCATGTTCAAATATATAAAAGGATGTCACATAGAGGAGGGAGAAAGGTTGTTTTCTGCTGCTCCAGAGAAGCGGACATGGAGCAATGGATCCAAACTACAAGAAAGAAGATTCCACCTAAACATTAGGAAGAACTTCCTGACAGTAAGAGCTGTTCGAGAGTGGAATTTGCTGCCAAGGAGTATGGTGGAGTCTCCTTCTTTGGAGGTCTTTAAGCAGAGGCTTGACAACCATATGTCAGGAGAGCTCTGATGCTGTTTCCTGCTTGGCAGGGGGTTGGACTCGATGGCCCTTGTGGTCTCTTCCAACTCTATGATTCTATGATTCTAAATAAGAACAATGGAGAAATCCAAGCATTCTGGCATAACTGTAATAGACAGAAACATGTCCTTCTCATCCCCGCAAAGCTAATACCATAGACAGGAGTGTCCATATTTGGTGTTCAATGTGAATCAGCAAGTTTGATTTTCAGAAAATTGGATGAATTATTTTTAGTATTTCTGACAGGTTAATTTGCCACATACATTTCATATATCCAGGAATGTCACAGGTCCTTTGTCAGGCAGGTTGTTTTGTTTATTTTATTTTTAAAGTATCTTGCAAATCTATGTATGCTTCATAAGCATGCCAAAAACACTGCTTCTGTTCTCTATTAATATTTTTTTTTCAGATAATGAAAGAAATTCAAGAGCACAAAATTAAAATATACGAATTCCCAGAGACAGATGATGAAGAAGAAAATAAGTTGGTTAAAAAGATAAAGGTACAGAAATTTAGAAATTGGTATGACAACTCATCTTGAGCTTTATACTTTGAACACAGAATGCTCTATAGATCGACTTTCTTCTTTGCCCTTGGTAGAAAGAGCTGTTCTGTGCTTTCAGAGCTCCCTACTATATTGAAGGCACTGGGGGAACCCTTGCATGCAACCCCCCCTCCAAAAGTGCCTGAACATACCAGATGTTGCTGTGTAATAACACTGGCTTTGTAGGGAAGTATGTTTTTGCTTCAATTAATAGATAATCTGCAGTTTGTCGTTGTCCCAAATCTGGACAAACTGGCTAATTTCAACTATGGTTAGTCATTTTCTGGGCTTCTATCAGCACTTGGAAATCTTAATATGTTTCTCAGAAGGTTTCTAACATCTCTGTTTTTCTCTTCCTCGTTTATTTTACAACCTTGTTCTTTTGTTTGCTGGTTCTGAAGGGGTGTGTCCTTGTGGTTTACCTAGGGCAGTTGTGGTAAATCCTTTCAGTCTTTCTGTTGTGTGGTACAGGGGGAATGCCTCGTGGGGGCTATTCTAATGTGAAGAGGCGTAGCTCAATGGTATAGCATCTGTCTGAAATCCTGAAAAGGCACTTCCAGCCAGTGTAAAAAAATACTAAGCTGGATGGTTTGACTTGGTATGAGGCAGCTTGCTCTGTATAATTGCAAAAGCATAGTAATGGAGAATGTATCTCAGATAGAAACGTAGGGAAAGATTTCTGCTTGAGACATTGCAAACATGATGGCACTTGGAAAATACTAGGGTCAATGAGACAATAGTCATCTATTTTCTGTTTGGTTTTTAGCAAATACAGGAAACTAAACCCGAGCTCTTTGCATGAAAAACATGTGCTTTACCATTGAGCTATGGCCTTTCCCATATAATGTTTCAAAAGTCCCTTTTGTTCATATCCAACTGGGATATTTCGTGTATTCAGAGGAGTAAAACTATGTACTTACACCCCCAAAATATACTCTTTCTGTCCTCCAGGACCGTTTACCTCTTGCTGTAGTAGGTAGCAATACTATCATTGAAGTCAACGGCAAGAGGGTTAGAGGAAGGCAATATCCTTGGGGTGTTGCAGAAGGTAAGTGCACAAAAGGCCATGTGTGATCTTCCCTGTAAGCCCAAAAAACATTAATAGGGCTGTGATTTGATTATATTCTGCTTTTCCAATAGTACACTCAAGGCAGCCAACAATATAACATTACAGTAGCTTTTGTGGTTTTTATATTTGAACATGTGATACATATAGTGACATCGTAGTAGTGCAACATCAAATAGCTAGAATGGCTTCCCTTTCTGCTGTTTTTCCTTCAAAGTTAGTAGCAACGATGGTAAATAGAGGGTTGGCTTCCATAGTGTCCCTTCACCCCATCTGCTACTGGCAGATGTCTGTTTCCTGTATTTAAAAAATGTGACATTTTCCCCCTACAGTTGAAAATGGTGAACACTGTGACTTCACAATTCTAAGAAATATGTTGATAAGGTAAGCAAGTGATGTGCAGCACTGGTTTGGGGAATAGTTTTCCCTCCTTCCTTCCTTCCTTCCTTCCTTCCTTCCTTCCTTCCTTCCTTCCTTCCAAGTTCTGTTGTGGTTCTTCCATCTATTGGGAGGCCTTCCACATTGCTGGACCACATTGGAAGACTAGCTAAGTAGGCCCATTCCTTTCGTGAATTCTGTTGAAAAAGAAACTGGTATATTGTAATACTTTCTCTTTTTAACCGAAGGTCATCTGAATAAACGATGAACTTTTAAAATAAAAAAAATATATGCATGTACTCAGTGGCCACTTTTAGTGTGTATAATTTTAGGATTTTTTTCTGGTCAGGAAGAAATATTAAAAACTTAGTATTTCCTGATATAGCTTAGACTATTTGGCTACATTTTCATAACAAAGCAAGCAAAGGAAAATCTCTTTTTTAATTTGTGAAAGTCGGCTGTTGAATATACCTCTGGATATTTTGAAATTGATATGTCAGTTGGTGGGATGTGTAGGTGCTTTTTTGGAGGCTAGAGTTTTAACAAGAAGGTGCAAGATGCAGAAACCACAGTCTGATCCCGAGTATACTTACATAAAAGCAAGTTTTTCTGAATTAGATAGGGATTCATTGAATTTAATGTGTGTTAGGATCAAGCTTTAAATTTGGGAAATACTTGTACATCAGACATTTTTTGGGGGGGAGGTGATTATGCTAAGAGGCATAATTTGGTTCCACAAATCTATTAAGAACATATGCAAAATATTAATGTATCCTCCCTATTGGTTATGTATAGAATTCTCTAAACATGAAGTCGTTCGCATATTTCTTTAAGAACAATAAATCACTGTATAAAGCACTTTTACATTTCAAAGCCCCATGCCACATGTTTTGCTTATTAAAATTAATATTGTATGTATCAGCTATTATTCAGTAAAGTTACTGATAAGTTCTTCTTTTTCTTAAATAGAACTCACATGCAGGACCTGAAAGACGTCACTAATAATGTCCATTATGAGAACTACCGAAGCAGAAAATTGGCGGCTGTTACGTACAATGGAGTTGACAACAACAAAAACAAAGGGCAGCTAACAAAGTAAGTGGTAGTAAAAGTGGTGATATGGTTTTTCCCACAAGTTCATGGAAAATCTGTTTTGGATCACATGTTTGGCCATTCAGTCAACTCCTTAAAGGCGCATACACCACCAAAGTAATTGTTACAACTTACTTACTATTATTTATTACAGTTGTTTGTTTATATCTCACAGTTTACAAGAAACATTAACCTACCTTTTATTTTAAACTACAAGTGCCTTTTCCTTATATGGATTATTCCAGCCAGTGAGAAAAAAGAGTGGGGCCTCCTGGGTCTTCATATGCCCATTTTGTAGGGCATATGCCCATTTTTCATATGCCCATTTTTGTAGGAGTTTATTTGTCATTGTGCCCATCCTTTGGAATCCCCTCCACCAGCACAAGCACCACCAGTAGTGTGCTTCCAGTGCTTGTTGAAAAATTATGTATTTGCGTGGGCCTTTGGGGTGCATTAGTCTGGTCTGATGCTTCAGGTCGTTAAGTATGCTGCGGAATTTATTTCTCAATGTATTGATTTTAATTTATTTTATTAAATTTGCGTACCGCCCTTCATCCAAATATATCAGGGCGGTTCACAAGATAAAAATACAGGATATGTAAAGAGAAAGGGAAAGGTACCCCTGACTGTTAGGTCCAGTCGCGGACGACTATCGGGTTGCAGCGTTCATCTCGCTCTATAGGCCGAGGGAGCCGGCATTTGTCCGCAGACAGCTTCCGGGTCATATGGCCAGCATGACTAAGCTGCTTCTGGCGAGCCAGAGCAGTACACGGAAACGCCATTTACTTTCCTGCTGGAGCGGTACCTATTTATCTACTTGCACTGGTGTGCTTTCGAACTGCTAGGTTGGCAGAAGCTGGGACTGAGCAACAGGAGCTCACCCCGTCACGGGGATTCGAACTGCCGACCTTCTGATCGGCAAGCTCTGTGGTTTAGACCACAGCAACACCCGCAGGATAGAAGCACAAAATATCTTCGCTGGCAGTCATATTTTTAAATAGTGGATGAGCAGAAGTTTTTAGTTTTTGTAATATCAGCAGGAGTAGAAAGTTGTTCTGTCAGCTGAGCTGGTGGAAACATACCTGATGTTGTTCTGTCAGCTGAGCTGGTGCCTGATGGTTGAGGGAGGATTGTCAACAAAGTACATTTTCTTCATAGGAAACATAATAGTCTTTGGTCGCAACATAGGTTCAAGTACGCTTGGCTGACATGAAGCTTTTAGTGTAGCTTCCAACCTGAATTTGGCGGCTGAGGCAGTTTTATTTGCCTGGTGGGCTCACGTCAGACAATTATGGGAACGTTTGCATGTCGATTTTATATAATTGAACAGCTACATTATTCAATATATGGGTACGTAGTACTGCCATTAACTGACTTCCAATCTATACTGTATTGCCATCAGCAGGGTTCCATCTGGTTCCCATTGCTATTCATTATCTGTAAGAAGAATCTATATGTCCTTGCTATTGCCTCACTTGCAAATTAAATTGTGTCTTCTTCTCTGGTATGCTGTTAAAACACGTTTTCATGGTTAAAGTTTCTGAAAGGTAGAAGGAATATTATATTACACAGTTCATGGCGCAGAAGAGTACAAATAGAATGAAATATACTAAAATTGAGCTCAAGGTGCACAGAAAGTATTTATGGACTTGTACTCTTCTGATGGGGAATAATTGAATATGTATTATATTCATAGATTTAGTTTTGTAGGTTATATATCTCTATATAACCCAGTATATTCCAATTGGTGCATTAGGTAATGAATGTAACACAGTTGTTTTACTGCAGAGACTATTTCTAGTAACTAAACTTACAACAGGGTAGTGGGTTTTCTACTATTCGGATCTGATACTTTTATTAAGAAGGTGTTGTCTGGAGTAATAAGTTCAGCAATATCTGGCTCCCATATACATGCAAACTGAAGATGATGAGAGATGCAAAAGTAATTGCAGTTGTTACCTATTGTCAATCTCAAGGTTTGTTCCCCAACTATTAAGTTCAGTGAACTTTTATGTTTGCTCAAAAGTTAATTTTGGCTTTCTCTCTGGCACATGTCTGTCTCCTGTGCTCCCTCAAGCAGGTTTGCAGGATAGCCAGCTGAGGAGTTTATCTTCTTGGAGCTGTCAAACCAAACAAGCCCATGCAGTTTCTGCATGCAGTGTCAGGAAAGTGGGGAAATTAATTGAAGCTTCATCACCGAATGGACTTCATCCCTTGCTTTTTCTTCATCCCACTTTTGGAAAAAAGTACTCAAATTTATTGGTTTCTGAATCTTATGAGGACCCTCACTTCTCTTTTCGGAGTTATTTTAAAGCAACATACATCAATTTTTGGAAGGTTAAGTTAAGTTTATACAATTCTGAAATTGCAATGGTTTCTTCATCCATAAAGATGACTGGTAAGACCATTAAAGGGTCTGGCATTAGTCCTGTGCCCAAATACAAACTTAAACATTTTTGAGAGTTAACATTTCTGTGCCATTCAGAAGTTGGGAGTCAGACTCTCTTTTTTAAAAAAAATAATTTTTATTAAGTTTTCCATTTAACAATCCAATCATATCACATTAATTAATCTGAATTATACCAATACATATAATAAAATCATAAAATCCAAATATTTTGCCGAATTCTTAAAATTTTTGTTGGGAGTACCCATGCTTCGAGCTCAGTAAGGGTCCAATCATCTCATATTCTTCTGGGAGTTCGACTCTCAAGTCTATTTTGGTCTGCAGTATATTTTTTGAAACATAAATCATAGTGTAAATTACATCTGTGGACAATCTATGCGGCTTCACTATGAACAAACTCTAATAGTATTTCCCATTTCTCCCATGAAGTTGAAACCTCCCAAGCATGTTGCATTGTTGCATAGCTGTCAACTTCCCCCTTTTTTTTAAGGGAAAATCCTATTCGGAATAAGGGAATTTCCCTTTAAAAATGGGAAACGTTGGCAGCTATGCATTGTTGTTGTTTTTTTTAAGATCATATTTAAATTGGTTTGAAAAGTGAAAGTTTCTGAAGTCCATCTGGCTTCATTGGAGGAGGATGCGACGCTGAGGCTTTCAGCAGCTCATTCTCATAATGCTAAAGCATTGTTTAAACAGGGATGGGGAACGCATAGCCCTCCAGATGTTGCTGGACTCTCGAGTAGGAAGATGCACAGGGAGAGTCATCCCTGTGCTCTGCTCTATACTTCGTTGCAGAGCTCAAGAAAACGACTTCATATTCTGGACCAGGAAGCCTATACCATGCTTTCTGCTTGATCAGCATCTTCACATGTTAACAAGGTTGTAGTTGAATAGTTCTCAGCTATCTTAAATAATAATTTCAGGGAAATTGTCCCTTTCCTGGTGTGTTGCTTTTCCCTGCAATGCTTTGATCACTATACTAACGAAGCAAAGCATTTGATTTGACAGCATGAGACCGCTTCCCATGGTCCTTAAAATGTTCAGAGCGCTTCAAAGGGAACAATGGTTGCATATATTGTGAAATTTCCGAAAATAATGTCATAGCGGTGATGCCATAAAGCCCACACTGTTGGTTGCATCGTTTAGCTGTCTAGGCTGGGCTTCCAGTTCTGCTTTACATCTCAAAGAAGTGTGAAGCAAGCCAGGTAACCATTTTGTGCATTTTGGGGGCAAACCACTTTTTCACAATGCTTTACTCATGAGGTATATTCCATCTTGCTATTGTTCTTCTTTTGGCTGCTGAATCTGTTAATACTGCTTTGGTTCTAAATCAGTTGCTGAGTTGCAAGGACTTATTATTATTATTATTATTATTATTATTAATTCTGTTTTTTAAAATGTGGTTACAGTGAACGTTTGGGGTTTTATTTTATTACTGTTGAATTTCTAATTGTGTGCAAGCCACATTTAGAGAGAGTTTGGCTCCTAAAGGCAGCCTATAAATGTTTTCTAATAAAACTAAATAGCAAAGGGTGATCTTCAGGTATTAAAAGCTAGGAAGAACAAATATGTAATCCTGCTAAGATAACTACTTAGAGTGATGCAGTCTAATAAGTACTCTACATGCAGTCAGCAGCTCAGTACAGTGGTACCTCTAGATGCGAACGTAACCCGTGTCTGCGGGTCACGTTTCGGCGCTTCTGCGCATGCGCGTGACGTCATTTTGAGCATCTGTGCATGCGCAAGCGGTGAAACCCGGAAGTAACGCTATCTGTTACTTCCGGGTTGCTGCGGAGTGCAACTCAAACGGGCTCATCCCGAAGCACATTCAACCCGAGGTATGATTGTATAACTAATGTTAAAGTTCAGCAAAATGCAGCTACTGTGTAGGTCATTCCTCATTTAATTTCTGCCCTCCCTTAAAGTCTAGCAGCTGGAGGGGACATTAGACAGGATCCATAAGCTTTCATTTGCTTAGCATTTGCTGCAACTTCAGATGACTCTTCAGCTAGGGAAGGAGTCATATATCTGATACAATGGTGCTGGCAAACTGTTTGCTGTTGTTTCTTGATTCTTACGACCACGATGACTCTGTCCTTGTGCATGCTGTGGAGAATAGGATCTCTCTTTTGAGGTAGCAGATCGGGGTGGAGTTTTTTCATAGCTCTACACGACTTGAATCTCTTAACCATTAAGATTTAGAGAGCAGCAGTGAGCATATGAGACATGATTTGAGACACATGCAGGTCCCGTTTTCTGAACACAGTGCATTTTCAGGAGATAATTGGTTAGGTGAGCATTCGCATATCAAGCTGATGATTTTAATTATTTACTATGGGAACATTTCTAATCCGTGATTTGTGCCTTCCTGCTTCCTTCCTGAAATTGCTGCAGACAATTGGCAAAAGCCAAACAAAAGGAACAACGGATTTGTCCACTCTCTCTTGCTCTGCCAACCAGCAAAACACAAGCGAGTAAGGAAGTGGGACAACTCTTGACTCTTCAGCTACCTGAACCAGCCATTTGTGTAGCTAGGTTTGGGAATAATTATTTGTGTTCAGGTAACTGAGATTTCGGATAACAAGCATTCAGACCTGCATGTATAAATTCTTGAAAATGCATTTGAGCTTTTTTTAGTCAGTGTTGTGCCAATGCAATAAATACTGTATTTTTCGCTCTATAAGATGCACCAGACCACAAGATGCACCTAGTTTTCGGAGGAGGAAAACAAGGGAAAAAAATATTCTGAATCTCAGAAGCCAGAACAGCAAGAGGGATCGCTGCGCAGTGAAAGCAGCAATCCCTCTTGCTGTTCTGGCTTCTGGAATAGCTGCGCAGCCTGCATTCGCTCCATAAGACGCACACACATTTCCCCTTACTTTTTAGGAGGGGAAAAGTGAGTCTTATAGAGCAAAAAATACAGTAGTTCTCATCCTGGTGTCAAAGTTAAATTGCTGTATAGCTTGCCAACTCCTCCTTGCACACTCATCTTGTTTTATATCTAGCTATGACGTACCTAGTAGTGTTGCATCAGTGCAACAGCACCTACCTAAAACAGTCTTATCTGGCTTCTGCAGCTGGGACAGGAAATAGGAAATACTTTTTAACTGAAGACTTCTTGGTTTGTTCAGTTGTAAGGGGCTTCATTTTGTTTAGCCAAGATATGATCATACAAATGGGGACATGGTTTGAATAGGTTAGATGGATTCTACCTTGTTCTGGTTGAGCTATTGGGCGGGGGGGGGGGGCGGGTCAAAAGATTTTTTTTCCTTTCAGAAATTCCAGAGTAGCTATGATATTAGAACTTAGATCTGTGAAATGGTTTGAATGGTTCATAAACCTAGAAGAATCTTTGAAATACAAGGCAGGGAGTGGAGTGACTCTTACAGTTGCCATTTTATCATCTGATCTTAATTATAGTAAATATTTCCCAGAGAAGCCTTTTGAGACCTCTGCTGGCGAGTTAAATGGTGCTATTGACCATTTTGAATATGCGTACTAGCAGCAATAGGCCTTGAGACAGTTGTGAATTGGTGTTTATTTTGAGAAGTTAAGCAAATGTCACTAAAATATTTAAGTTTTCATCTAAAGAGCATGCATTATTCCTTGCACACAAACACAGGTAAAAAGCTTTGCCCATCAGGTCTGCATTAATTGTGTAGAGCACTTGAACTAACAGACTATTGAAAACAAAAAACTTAACTAGCTTTAACTAACAACCTGTCACTTTACAGTGGAAATCTTGCTGCTGGAGAGCATACAAACCAAAGTAGCTTCAAATCCATAATGAATTTGCTTTTTAATTATTGCTTTTTATTTTTGTGGTTTTATTTGAGCATGCTAAGCTTCTGTATTTTTTGTTTTTTAGA